>NC_092180.1:2944390-3244390 GCF_043641665.1 Enoplosus armatus
CCTTTCTCTTGTAGAGATAAAGGTGAAAACATGCTGAGCAAAATGAGTCACAGCCAAGCGGCCAAACAGGGTCGTGTTTAAACAAAGTAACAGTGATATTACATATTTTTAACATCATGCTTTTGTCTTAGACATGGCGAGGAACATTTAGCTTCAGTCTTTAAGTGCATTATCACTTACAAAGCCATCAAGAGCCCTTTTACAGGAGTCTCATTTTAAAACAGCTGGAAACATGAAAAGGCAGCCAGAGACCACAGAGCACATGTTAGCTTAACTAGCTAGAGCTAGCAACAGTAGATAAACATGAGAAGCCTGCTATTGTCTACCTGTCTGAAATCAAGGGCCCATTTCAATAAATCTGCCGCTGTTATTATAAACTGCACTTAGATTCTTGCTTCGGCCCTCAGTTGTCGAGGTATCTTGTTACTAACTGAAGTGTTGGTCAAGTAAATTCTGACTTGTTTGAAAAGTCCAGGGATCACCACCTTTACAGGAGAACATGAACCACAGTGTTGACAGAAAGAAAATGAACTAAACGTCGCTTCATATGCTACAGTGTAAACGCCTGCTATCTGTATTTCTAGCATGCCGGCGCTCAGACGGCAGCGTGGTCACACCTCTGGTTTTGCGCGGGACTGAAATAGTTTAATCCCACACAACGGGAGCAGGATCAGAGCCGAACGGGCTCAAATAAACCTGGTTCCCAGAACAGGAGGAGGAGCGGCAGCAGCGTCTGATCTGATCCGAGTGGACGTGTTGGATGTGGTCGGCGCTGCTTTTGGCTTTTGTTTACGTGCTCGTGTTTTATTTTCAGCCAACAAGTTTGAGCCACATTTCTGCTCAGTGGGAACGTCTGCCAGCAATAAGCTGGGGGGGGGGGGGGGGGGGGGGGGGGGATGACTTTGTTTCCTGCGTGTTTGTGATTTTAATTTAGTAAAAGTGAAATTATTCTTCCATGCACACACACACACACACACACACACTGCAGCTGTGTTTGGTGGCTGATGGATGTTTGTATTGGGCGACCTGATGTGTGTTTCTTAGACTACCGTGCCACTGACATAAACACAACTTGTCCATTGCATCTGTGCAACCTCAGCCCAATGACAACTGTGTTTATCTACGTGTGTGTGTGTGTGTGTGTGTGTACGTCCAGAGGCAGCCTGCTGGACTTCACACTCGGAGGAGAGACGCCGCGATAACAGATGTTTCCTATCCCGACGCCTTTTTTAGACCAAGCCTGACTGCTTACAGGTCTGGTGACTTCACAGAGAAAAGCCTGACTGTTTACTGCCTCCGTGTGTAGGAATCCTCAGATATCGCTCATCGTAGAGATAAAGGTTTACAGCTCACTTTCACAAAACTTCAAGTGGAAATCTAAATAAAGAAAGTGATTTTTCCAGTTCCACTGTGTTTCATTGCATTCTGGTTATTTGATTCTATCTTATTAACTGTACTTTGATTTGCAGGCTTTTAAAATGTGCCAAATGAGTAAAGTTCATAATGATCTCTAAAAGTGTGAAAGCTTTGGACACGATAACAACACACCATTGTTCATCACATCCTCTAAATCGAACCTCTTTTTGCACAAAGTGTTCTGATTTATTCATCCAGCCAGTTGAGAGCAGCATGGGGCCGTTTGCTTTCTGTACTGAAGCTCTTGTTGCAGATGTCCAGCCTGTTTTACAGTATTCAGACAGTCCAGTAAATGCAGTGGAATTCACTGGTATTTACTGGAGGTTTTAAGTGGCTTTTTGCGTGTGTTGTTTTCTCCTATGGGAAAGCGGTTGGTAAAATCACCACGGTGGTTGCATGTAATGAATAGCTCTTATTATGATGAGTTTGGACAACACATAGCTTCATGACTGACTCACGTCCTGATGGACGAGCCTGACTTCACACTCCTGGGAAGCAGCTTTGTTTTTGAGGATTTCCAACCAGAGTGTCACCGACTGTGTAATTCTCTCATACCTTCCTGCCAGCAGTAAATCAAAGTTGTTGTTCTCTTTGTTCCACCTCCTTGATTTTATGAACTTTATGAACCCCATACATCAAACCTTCGCGGCCTCTGCGAGTGCTTGCTCACTACATAATTCTGCCAGAGCCATTAAGCCAGCGCCACATCCAAAACATGTCATAACATCACATCCATGTGGAGGGTAATGTGTTGCCCAGGTGACTGACGACAGCTCCAGATGAAAGCAGGAAGTGCCTGCAGGGTCTTCTGAAGACTTTCAGCCTTTCAAAGTATAAAAGCCTGTCGTGTCCTCCAGCCGACACATACACCTAAACTTCAAATGCCACCCATGATGCATGCTGGGATGGTGCCATTTGGTTGCATATGTAGACACTCAGAGAATTCTTGTGCTCTATTTCATACCTTTTTTCTTGTAGCTCTTTCATCTTTTTTCGGCTCGGTCACATGTCTGGAATAAAATGAATTCAATCAATCTCCTCAAGAGAGTCTTAGTGTTCATTTGTCAGTTAGTTGCTGTAGAGACTTCCACATGATCTTGTTTTGACTAAATTCACAAATATGCTGCTCCAGATGATACGTATTTTTAGCATCTGCATCAAAAACACTAATAAAATCACAGGATAAAAAAGATGAAATCCATTCATCGTAGACAGACTGAAGCTTTGTTGCTGGGCTCCATCATTACATTAAATCTGTGCTGATATTTACTGATTTATGTCATGTGCTTCGTGCACATCACACTGTTTGTGTCATCTTGATTTGTTGCATAAAAAAGTTGAGAAGACATACTGGTTGAAAATAAGTCAAACATCTTGATTTAAAAGAGAAATGTATTGTGTGTGTAACCTCTCTGGTGTACAGAGCGGAGACTCTGTGTCTCATGTCACGCTTGACTATTAACGAGCTGGTTAGTGTAAATGACTGACAGCTGGTGGATAGTGAACAGTAGTTGTTATTATTACCTCGAAAGGTTTGAATCAGAACCAGCAGAGTTACAAATCTACCATAAAAACACGCAAAACACGCCGTCCTGGTGAGGAAGTGTTTGATTTGTTTTGTACCACTAACAAGCTTTTTTATCATCCTGTAACTGTGACGGCTATTTTTCCGTCAGTTAGAGCACCTCATCGCACCAAGAGAAGTCACTGAGCAAACACATTTATTACACAGAATAATTATTTTAAAAAAGGAACCGTGTTAAAAATGCTCAATACTCAGAAAGTATCGCTAAGTGCCTGCAAGATGCAATTAAGCCTGTGAACAGAGGGGGCAGTATACTGAAGAAACAACAACAAAAATGGCAGATATTCTGGAGAGAAAGAGCAGCAGCAACAGTCTAGAAGCCACCTGTGGTGTCGCCGTGTTCGGATACACTCTGATCCTCCAGGTACAACATTTAAAGTCAGATGTCTTCTCATGACAGCGACAGCACATGTAGCTGCATGTAGCGTCTAAGACTTCTCACACCACCACCGGCAGCCTCTCACCAGTGAAACCCCCCCCCCCCCCCCCCAGCCAGTTTCTCCATTCATACTGGCAGGTTGCCAAGCTCAGTAAAAACCTTGAAAGAGAGGTGGGGCGTGGATAGGGGGGTGTAGCAGTCCAACTCTGCCCCACACCCCTCTCCCACCTCCCCGCTAATGTCTTTGAGCAGTAAAGTGCCTCTTCAGCTCAGAGGCCTCTTATTACAGAGCAGCCAAATGAACACACACACACACACAGAAAGAGAGAGCGTACGTGCATGAATGTGATGATTACTGTAAACACTTGGCTATCTGTCTCTCAGTAAACACACGGTGCACTAAACAGCGAAGCGTGTTCAGTAAGGAGGGGGGAACTGCAGGGAGGGGGCGGAGGGAAATGTCTCCACAAGCCGAGACAAGCAGAGAGACCTCGGAGCACTAATCATTATATACACAGGTACAGAGGAGCCCCCCACTGCGGACGTAAACATTTCTGTGGAATTAATGAACTGACAGACATCTTACAGCACTGTTGTTACAGACGTGCCTCTTTAGATTTGTAATCATTTCCAACCCTGGTCTAACTAAAAAGCTAGACTGTCTACAAGAAGTCTAAAGGCCCCAGACCCTCATTATGAACCTGTTGGACGAAACAAAACAATACTTTCCCTTGTTGTGTTTCCCATGGCTCCCTGCACAATGTTTCCTTGCTGCAGTGAAGGAATAGTTACAGAAAGAAGGACTGTCATACTGAAAATAGTTTGCAAGATACTGACTTGATTTGATTAACTACAGAAGTCTCATATTAGCTCCAGCTTAACTTGACTGGAGCATATTTTTGCACAGAACAACAACTGAGGATTTTGTCCCCCAGCTGTTACATTGGAACCACGTTAGAAAGGGATCTCCTCAAAGCCAGCACGGTCAGAAGGAACACTTAGGGGGACCAGTAACTCCTCCAGCGTACACATGGGCATGTGAGTGTTGTTTTAAGACAGACTTGAAAACATGTGGACCTGTTCTTTAGATATACTCTGCTACTCTGGATTTCTGCCTCATTCTGATAAAGAAAAGACTGACACCATTTTGGAGATAATCAATGAACCGGAAACCGGATTTATTGACAAACTGAATATATCTTAAAAGGTCAGGATGCCATTTTGACACTTTGAACCCTGATGAAGCTCGAAACATCAGTGAGCCTCGCTGTGTCACTGGGCGACATGTTCCTTCATCACCATGAACACACACACTGTAGTTTATGTCGACTCAGTACCACACACACCGTCCTGCAGCCAGAGATACTCACTAGAGCACCAAATGTGGATTAATCCACCGCTGAAAATAGTCCCCAAATAATGCACTATTTCCTCCTGTTTGAGTCATGTTTTCTAAAAACTACAGTGGCCATATTTACATCTTCAGTGTGAGCCTGGGCCTGAGGCTGAGTGCGACAGACAGGCCGGGGGAACTGTTGTTGTTGTCTTCTTTTCGCGGGATGTGATGACAAACCTGCAGTGTGTAACCACTCTCTGCTGATTGCTGCTGCCTGTCTGCTCCTGTAGATTTATGGCGCCGCAGGCTCGTGTTGTCTGCAAGTCAACATTTGTAGGTTTGTAAATCATTCTTCTGGCATCTGTGGGCTTCAGATGACTGCAGCATCACATCCTGTGTACCGACAAGTGGTCTGACTCAGCATAATATTTACAAAAGATAAATGACGCCGTGAAAAAAAACAAGCTGACGCGTGGTAACACCCCCCCCCGCAGCTCTGTGTGGAGACACTAATGCTGTCCTGTTTCCTCTGTTATGTCTGCTCGGCTCTAGAAGACAGTTCAAGGTCAAAGTGTTGAAACTGTAGCACAGCTCAGATGAATCGTCTCCGCCCTGGCTGAGCTTAAAGGGACTGTGGCAGACAGAGGTGGAGACGGCGCTCTGAGTTCACAGAAAGGCCATGTGGTTGCTTCACCATCGCTAAGCCGTCCCATTTTGTACTCCAGTACAAGCCACTGGAGATGACCTGCGTGTTACTGCCTCATGCATCACACGATGTGCTCCAACTGTAAACCTGCTCAAAGGGGATGTGGTGCTTCACATGTTGAGCTCAGTGAGACACAAAGGAGATGCCCGAGGGATACAGTTACACAGAGCTACAAAAAAAAAAAGAGGGAATTTTAGGCGTCCTCGTGGAAAAAGGAAAGCTGGTATGAAGTGATTGACACAGAAAGGTGTCCTGACATGTAGATGAAGATGAGGTTTATCTCCCTAAAGCGGTCGCAGGAGGAAGGTGAGGAGAGGGTGACGGGAAGAAATGAGTAAGGTGAGAAAGGAAGAGATGAAGGAGGAACTGAACGGTGTGTGTGTGTGTGTGTGTGTGGACATGTATTACTCATGTTGTGAGGACATACATCTGTTTACATTATGGGGACTCACCTTACTTTTGGGGACAAAATGCAAGTTTTCCATCACGTAAATCATTCAATTTTAGAGTGAAGGTTTAAGGGTAAGAGTAAGGGTAAGGGATAGGGTGAGCATTCAGGAAATGACCGAAAGTCAACGAAATGTCCTCTGAAGTGAACACAACTGTGTGTGTGTGTGTGTGTGTGTGTGTGTGTGATGTACAGTAAAGCCTGAGGTGACTCACAGAAAAAGGAACAAACACTGAAGCTACGAAAGTGTTTCATTGATATTATGTCACTGAAAACTCTCCTGACTACTGTAACTTATATGAACTACAAGTTCATGAAGGAAATGAATGTGTTTGATCAGAAGACTTCACATCCTGCCTGAGGCCAGGAGGGGTTAAGGCAAAGAAAGGCTGGATACATTTCACAGAAAGTGGGATGAAGCGGGGGCTAACAGGGGCCCAGCGCCTCCTTTTTTGTTTTGTGTTGTTGTTGTAGCATCTGAATCCACAGGAACGCCTTTACAGATATTACAGGCACATGTTTGAGTTCAGTTTGATGACCCAGTCAGACGTGGAGAGCACCACACATCAGAGTGTCTGTAGAGTTTAATATCTATATTCATTATATCATTTGGAAATATACATTCATTTTTGTTTATGAATCTCAAATTTGGTTGTTTGGTTATTTAGACTTTTATTAGATGAACTATTCTTCACCCTGGGAGCTTGGGTGTAATATCTGGTTACTTTAGTTTCATGTGAGTGTTTTTTAACTTCTACTTGACTTGTGTTGTGTTTCTGAGTTGTGGAGCAGCTCCTCCTTGTGTCACCTCTGACTTCAGAGGAGCTGCCGGCCTGTGATTGGAGGACAGAGGCGTGTTCACCGCAGGAATGCAACGCTCAGGTGGAGAGAGAGAGGGAGAGAGAGAGAGAGCCTGCACGCAGACACACCAGCACCGCACTCTCACAGCCACGCACGGTGTCTCTCTGTGCGCACGCTGGACCCGGCGGGGCTGAGAGGGAAGTCACTGGAGCCACCTGCGGAGACAGGAGGGTCTTATCCGTGCGGGACTGGGCACAAGTGAAGCCACCTGCCTGACTGTTCCACACTTCACTGACTGGTTTTCTCACTGGAGTAATGTGCTGTAGGCTGCCCATGTCAGTCACAGCTGGGGGGGGTTTAATGTAAAGAAAACAGAAAAGGAAACTTCGTGTCAGAGAAGACCTGAATGCAGGAGATCCGCTTTGCGCGTCCCGAAAGACAAAAGTGATGTGATGCGTTTTGGGAACTGAGTAACAGCTGTTTGGATGGACGAGCCCTGCAGCTGAGAGATAGAAGAAAACACGTTTCTTTAAAGTTTCCATTAAAAAAGAGAAGAAGACTAGGACGGAGAAGCCCGCGGGAGGGGGCAGGACATGGACGGTGCTGGGTCTGAGGAGCCTGCAGCTGGGATGCACCGTGCATCTGAGCCGCGACGTTTCACACCATGATACCGGAACAAAACTGCACCTGACAACGAATGTAACATAGCTGAACCCAGTCCACAAGGATCCACTATGTCCTCCTCACTACTGACGAGGTAAGACTGTGAAATGAGCCTCTGATGAAGGATCGCATGAGAAGTGAGTTAGAGTGATTTATAAGAAGTGCGCAGCCTTGATGGGAGGTGATAAATTCCTGAGACAGGTTGAGCTTTTCTTTCCCCCCCCCCACAGTTGGCTGTTTGTACTCTGATTGAGTTGCATTTCAGGAGGGGAAATATGCGGTGGCTTTAAATATTTACCTTGAGTCATTTTGCTTGCAAGGAGCTGCAAAGCCTCGAACATTTCTTGCAGCACAGTGAAGGATGAGAGGTGATAAATTCCAGCGGCAGTTGAGGTTTCTTTTCTCCAGCGGGAAGCTGTTTGTTTTGTGGTTCACTTGGACCTGCAGGAGAATGTGCTGGTTTAAAACGCTTCTCCTGGGTGCATATGTGCAACATTTGTTTTCTCAGCAGAGCCCATGCGTCATGCATTATGTGACTTTTTGCATCAAAGAAGCTGTGTGCATGTTCTCACATCCAGTCTGCTGTGGGCTACTTCCTGCCAGTGGGTGAGGTAATCCTCCTGCCACACACTATCTGTGATATGGCAACTCTTGGCTCTACACCCCCCCCCCCCATCCTGCTACTCTACCTTTATCTCCTAAATGTCACCGGCTATAAATACCGTGCTCATATTTGATCTAATCCCATCCCTGCAACGGAGAACACAAACACAGGGGGGCCGCACAGGGTCTGAATCTCAGCCCAGACTGTGCATGAAGTCTGGATTCTTCTAAATGTTTCTCTTAAAACCATAAACTTAAATTTAGGCCACGTCTTTCCCTCTTAGTGGAAACAACACACGCTGACATCTCTGCACTCCGCTCCCATGTCAAAGGTGTGATGTTCCCTTTTCCGGGCTGCATTTGATGTCATGTTTCAGGAGAAATGTGAAGGCTGTCTCTCAGACGACGGAGGGAGAGAGAGAGAGATTTGGCTCAGGGCACATTTTCTGTCTCTGATAACATGTTGGAGGAATGTTTGTTTGGGAAGGAGCCACGAACAACTTTAATCTACTTACCATGGAACACTGAGCATATAGCTTCAAGACGAGGACTCTGATGTGGTGTTACACGCCATGATGTCACTCTCTCCTGCGGGGAGGAAGGCCAGTCGTTGTCTTCTGTGGGGACTTTGAGCTCTAGAGAAGGACATCAGTGTTTTTAAATGTGTATTTCTTCATACTGAAGGTGCAGTTAGTGAGGAAGGGAAAGTGGAAAGAAAACACTGAGCCACAGGTGCCGAATTCATCCAAAACGGACCCAGAATTTTAAAGAATGTTTCACCAGGTTTCAGCTGAGTACTGTACGCTTTAGCTTCCGCTTGCTGTTAGTGGAGCAAGTGACAGAATTTAAAGGTCCTCCTGAAGGAGTCACCCTTAAAGAACCACCTTAAAGGTTTCATGCCCACCGGCTTGCACCTTGTTATCAAAAAACGGATATTTTCTAACACAGTTGTTCATTTTTTTTTTTACTGATGATTCAACCAGGAGAGTTTCACGTCCATTCCAGCCCTGAAGTGTCACCTAACGCCGTCTAAAAGAGAGCAGATATGCTTATATGTCGCCTGTAGTTTAAGTCAGTGTTTATAGGCTCGCTGTGTACAGATTTGTCCCTCAGGCTACATCATAGTAGTTTTAAAGGCACAGGTGAGTGCTATGAAAAAAGACCTATTGTTACTTTGGGTGCATACTGTGACTGTTCTGCCCCAGCGACAGCCTTCTGTACTCTGTCAACATCCTGCTCATCTAAATACTGCGTCCAGGTCCTGATTCACTTGTGCACACTGACCCCTGCTCACTAGAGAAACTGAAGCCGTCAGATCTCACTAATGGACACGGTCTAGTTTCAAGGTTCAGTCAGATAAGGGTTTACTGCTCTGTGTTTGCGTCTCTCTGCACGAACTTGATGAACAGTCTTTTACAGTCTGAAAGGATTAGGGTTGTGGTTTCTACACAGTTACTGTGTTTGTATGTCTGTCAGCAGGATGTTTTAAAACCCTGTGAAAGAATTTCCATGAAATTTGATGGACACGTCGGCTTTGCGCCAAGGAACAATTGATTTGGTTTTGGTGGTGATCCAGATCTGGGGTTTCTGCCTCTGGACCATTAGAGGTTTTTAGCTGTAATTATGAAACTGATGGAGACAGAAACTTCCAATCATGCGGGTACATTTGAGCTTCAAGAAAGTTTTTATGTGTAATTTAAAAGTGTTTAAAAGCTGTAATGTGTTTGGGTGTAGAGCTCAAGTCCTTTTTTTTTCAGACTTCCTCTCCTTATTTTCAGGCTTCGTTGTCGACATGCGCCTGGTAGAAAAAGTGATTACCCTCTCTTTAATACTTAAACGTTTTGGGGGGTTTGCTCATTGTCCATCATGTTAATCTGTTATTTTTTGTCACAATATCACTTGCGTGCATCTCTGCATGTTTCTCATGTCGTGAGACCATGACTGTAGATGACCTGAGAGGCTCTGCTTCCGTCAAAGTGGCTGTGAAAAGATAATCTCATAATCCCTGAGGTATGACGGTGTACCAAGTTTGTTCTCCCTGTCGTGGAAGGAGCGAGTTTAGTGCAGCGAAGCGAAGGGAAGGGAAGGGAAGGGACCACAGTTGAGCAAGAGGCTGAGTCTCGACATTTTGGCAACAACAAAACCAACAACGCGATACCAACGTCTGTCTTTCATTTAGTCATTTACCACAATCCTCTCTGGGTGTTTGTCCAGACATATACTAGTATTTCATTTCTGTTCTTTAAAATGTTTTACTGCGTCTTCAAGTGAAGCAGCTGCTGAGGCACACGGACCCTCCGCTTGTCTTCAGAGAGGCTCGTTTTGTTCATGCGTGCTGACCGAGGCCACTGAGCCTTGTTGCTCTTTGTTGAGGCCTCATTCATAGTCAATACAGATCCAGGGGTCAGAGCTGACCGCGGAGCCTTCAGACTGAACATCTGTTCGGGGTTGTGTCAATTCATTCAGCAGCGCGCTCCATATAACCATCAGACCCTCCACCAGGCTCCCCCAAAACGCTGGGTGGGGCCACAGCTAAATCTCTGGGTGGGTCAAAGGTTAAGACCGGCCCCTGGTTGGAAGATGTATTGCTTTTCCAAACTTGGTGGGTGTGCAGACAATTGTAAAAAAAAAAAAAAAGGGACGCCCGAAGGTCACCATACAGAAACACTTAGACCAGGATCCCACACAAAGAAGCTGAAGCAGCAGAGGTCTTCAGTCAGGTGTCTCCTGCGCTGACGTGACTCACACCTTCCCGGAGGTCAAAGAACACATTCTCACCTGCAATGCACTCGAAGCAGCGCACCGTAATAGCTCCGATGTAATTGCACGATAACAGCATGAAACTGTTGTTTATTTGTGCAGGGTGGGAATGTGGGAGCTGCCTGTCTGTCAGGGCGTGTTTAAGGTTTGTGAGTTCAGTCGTTACAGAGGAATTATCACGGAGGGTGGGGAGCGTGCCGCCTCGCTTACCTCTGCCGGTCCGGCTGGATGGAGGTTACGTTGCCTGTCTGACTGTCTGCATGTGGACACGTCGCACTTTGTTCAAGTGTCGGTTGATGGGATTTCGTTGGTGGTCTTCGTCTGGGACTTCATCATCATAAGACAACCATAATTAGAAAGTGATTATCTCTGCCAAAGCTGCACAATCCTACAAATCATGTTGTTTTCTTTGCATTAAAATACACACGGTGATTGGAATTTATTGGATACATGTGCAATTTATTTACATCACATAGGTGCAGTTGATCATATGAAAAGGCCAATGTTAAAAAGAAAATACTTCAACTAACCATTATTTTTCGAACAGATTAATGATTATTTTCTCGATTAAACGTGTTGTCATCGCCATCATGTAATGGTGAGTTGTGTGTAAGTTGTGTCGCTTTGTACTGTCACCATGTATATCTTTATATGTAGGAACAGATTGGAGGAACGGTCTATAAAATAAATAATGTAAAATAGTGAAAAATGCCTTTGAACAGGTAACGTTTCGTCAGTCCACTTCCGAAGGTCTTCAGTTTACTACGACGGAAGAAAACGTTAAAGTTTAACATTTGAGAAACTGGAATCAGAGAATTTTTTTGGCAAAAATGACTCAAATGATTAGGGATTATCAAAATGCTAACCCATTAATAAACTAATTGTTTCACATCTAGCAGAAAAAGAAATCTTTGGGGTCAAAGTTTCACAAAATCTTAACAAAAAACGAGATATCCTGCTAACGAACATACAAACAAGCAAATAGGACTTTATTGCTATTATCGGTTAGTCTGCTGATTATTTTCTCGATTAATCGTTGTTGTGTTTTATAGAATATCAGAAAATATTTTGATACACACATCGTAACATTTGAGAGTATATATTAACGGTTAATCGAGTTGAGGTCTCTGACTTCTGCTCATATTGTCGTCTAATTAATGATCCGGAGCTGTTCATGTGAAATGGAACTTATTATCCTACTTATTAAATACTACCTGCATTTAATGTCAAACGTCTTTACATCTGTAACCAGGTTCACTGATCAGTAGTGAACATCAGTTTGATCATGTGATTCATTAGCACTCACTCTGTGTTTCTGATGGTTTCAGTCTGAATGTTATTTAAGATCAGTTTTGTGTTGTTTGTGTCGGGCGGGGCCGGCCTCTTTTCCTCTTCCTCGGTCATGAGCGCGACTAATGTCAAAATAAACAACAAGTCTCGTATTGATTAAAGCCATTTCCCTCTCCCTGCCCCGGAGCTATTCTCTAATGTGCTGCTATAGTCTTAATGAGAGCAGGAGGAGGCGGACTGACCCCTGCTCACCTCTGTAAGGGCCCCTGCAGGGAGGGGGCCAACCCGTCAGTGACCAGAGCTGCTGTCTTTTCATGTTCACAAACTGAAGTCAAACATCAAGTGAAACTGAGAGAAGTGACTTCACCTTTAGTCATGTGTCGTATGTTCATGTATGATTTGTGTTGAGTGTTGGTCATCTGTGAAAATGGATGCGTGAATAAACAGCATGAATAAAAGAAGAACTGAGTTTTGGGGGCAGCAGATCAAGCTGTAACACTGACATATTATCACCTTATGAAGTTGTTTAGGCTAAAGTGTGAGCAAACAGTAGCTGTTTACATATACATAACAACTATTTTCCCTCTGTTAGCTCTGTTTTTGGTCTCCACCAACTCCTGAGGGAAATATCTGGCTCTTTAGCTGCTGAATGCTCCACTCTGTTCACAAGCTGATTGCTAACTTTGACTGTCTGGCAAGACCGAACCAAAACAACGAGCTGAAAGATGCTAAAGCACTAGAGCTGAGGGGAACAATTCTCTGTGGGTTCATCACGTCATTTGATCAATTTTTAATATAAAACTATGCATTCAAGCTGCTTTGATCAATCCCAAAACAAGAAGAGAGAATAAAATGAATATTTGTTATGTGAAACTGTTTCTTCATCTTCAGTAAAACATATTTAAATTTTCTACATTTTCTAAAATATGAAACGTTTCCATTCATTCGGGCGGGAAAATGAATCAGCAGAATTTTGAAACTGGTTTGAGTTGTGTGATCCAACATTTCTGACATCAAGTCTGCATTTAGTTTTGTCAAAGTTACACAATCACGATGAGGTAATGCAGCGCAGACTTTTCAAATCATTTTACACGCACAATTAAACATAAATGATTGCTTAATCGTAGAAAAGTACACCCAGATATTTAAAACACTACCCGGTCTACATGTGAAGTGTACGTGATTTGAAGTTGAGGAAGTGAATCTTGCAAAGTCGTCATGCAGCTTAGATGCTGGAAGTAAAATAAAGTCTGAAGGCCTCTTACATCAATCATGATTTATGAGCCCACTGCCTCTTTCGGTCGGCGCGACCTTCCTTGGTCCTCTGATATGAATTCCCCCATGTAAGGCCAGGACGGGAGCTGAAGGGAAGGGCTGCTCAGCCAAGTGTGAGGGAGATGTGTATCGTTTAATTGGACAAGGGCAACTACTGACCTGGGACTGAGCCAACAGGCCAACTCCAAAGCCTCTGGAGCAGATCTGTGTTTATGGGAGGGAGAGATAAAAGGGACAAAACAGACTGAGAGAGATAAATGACAGAGTGGAAGCTGATGGAGGACTAAGTGAGATGTAGGAGAGAAGAAGCAAAGGGAGGAAGAGAAGACTGAGTTGCTGTCACTTTCCAAATGCGGCCCGTCTCATATATCCGTGTTAGTGAAAATGACAGATCCCGTCAGAAAACAGACCCGTTCGGTATGACACGCTGCGGCTGTCAGCAACGCAGTGCCAGGAAGCAGTCAAAGAGAGGGGCTTTCCAAGAATCACCGGCACTTCTCAGAGGAAAGCACTCGTCCTTTGATGAATCGGAGGGAGAATCTGCGTCTCACCGTTGCCTGGAGGTAAAGACGGAGACGAGGCAGCAAGTCGAGCCAGCGCAACGCTCAACGCGGGGCTCGGTGGAGGTCTTAACTGGTGGCCCCCCCAGAAGTGTCTCTGTGTTGGAACTACAGTCTGTAATTGATTTTGACTCAGTTCCGATATGTAAATATCGGCAGCTGATGTTATCAGGTTGTTCGGTCGTAACGTTTTGTTGTTTGAGGTATGCTATTTTTGTGGAATTAAATTTGAAATCTTCCCAGTTCGTCATCGTCATTATTATTTTTTGTTTTGTTTCTTCCGTATGGTGTTTTATTGTGTCTGTTTTGATTTACTATAACTGATCTTTTATCTCTGTTACCTGCTCAGCGCTCGTGAGACACCAGAGACGACAGAGCAAAGTTAGCATCTTGCTGTATCTGGTACAGTGCACGTGTTGTGTATCGCTCCTGCTTAATAAAGTGTTAGGTCGGGTCAGGCAGGTGATTCTGGACTTTTAGCATCCTTTTACGTAACGCAGGTCAACAGTCGGACCGGGGGTAGCGGGTTGGGGTTCAGTCATGCAGGCGGTCCCTCCCTCTCAGGCTGTGTGGGAGTTAATAAGACACTGTTGGGGTGGGGTGGAGGTGGGGGGGCTGGGCAGGGGGAATTAATGATACTTGCTGGATGGGGGGGCATTCCTGACCTTGGCTCCTGCCCACAGGGGTTCGCGGTAGCGTGGCAGCTTATTTGTGGATATTATCAATGACCTAAAGACCTCTGCTGTTTGAGACGTCAGCCGTGTCTTTTCCTTCCGTTTCCTCCCTCGTCCTCCTTCCTCCTCCTCCTCGGACACTTCTGCTGGAACAACTTCTACGTCCTCACCTCTGTATTTGTGCGTTGCTGTGTTTATGATATGTAAAGGTTACCAACAGACTGACAGTGTTTGTTTCTCTGCCTGCCTGCAGGAAGCTGCCTCTGTGCCAGGCCCTGACCTTTGTCCTGCTGCTGGTCGCTCCCGTCTGCCTGTCGTCCCCGCAGAGCGTAAGTCCGCCGTCCACACAGAAACGCCTCTGCTGAGTTTGACTCTGGATTGATTGTCAGCCGCAGCTCCTTCTAATGACGTAACCCTGCGCAGTGGAAGCCTATTCATCAGCCAATCACAACTAAGCACAGTAATTATGGGTTTCCATGAGACTGAGCCAAACTGCTGCAACTACTGATTAGTTTAACTATCGATTAACCTGCTGATTATTTGTTTTAATCAATTAAGCAATCACAAGTTTGCAGAGTCCAAATGTCTTGTTTTGGTTGACTTAGAGTCCAAAACCCAAAGTTCAGTTTATATTATTATTATTATGTGTAGGTTTTTTTAATCGATGATTAAAACAGTTGCAGATTATTTTTCTGTGGATCGACTTAATCGACTCATCGTATCAGCTCTAACCAAATGAAGCTGCATTCATATTTTTTTGGCTGCTAAGGGACAGAAGAACTCCCCAAAAATCAGCCGGCAAACAACATATTATGTATTTTATCAATATTATCTAATATTATATTATATTATTAATTGTGGCTAACGTGTTAGCAAACATTCAGCAGACACAGATCATGTTTCTGTCCAGCTGAAGTTTAATGGAGCCTTAGTCTTTATTGATATCTGTGGCTTCTTATAACAGAGCGTCTTTAACAGGAGTTCAGATGTTCGGCAGCCATGATGTCAACGTTTGTGTTGTGCAAATATACAAAGCTAATAGCTGGATGACAGTGTTTCAACAAGAGCAATGAATTTACACACAGGGCCTGGTAGTCCCAACCTGTCAGGGCCCAAGGCCATTTCCCCCGGCCTCCCCTCTTTTTCCTGCCTTTACGTCTTCTTTTTTTTTTTTGTTAAATGTTGTGATTAAGCTCATTTGTGCAGAGAGAACCGCTGCTCTCGGGTTCCAAAGAGGAAAATCCAGCTCATTTAGATAATAAACCAATTACAGCCCTTTGACCAGCATCAGATGTGAGCAGGTCTCTGAGGTCTGGCAGCGTGCTGATTGGATTGTTTTTGCAGCATGTTTGTCTTCTGGTGGTATTTTGTCTTGGGAATGGGAACGTTCCTATAAGCCAGCATCCTCTTGGTCTCTCCACGCTCTGATTGCTGCCGCACCACCTTTTCTCCTCCCAACCTCCCCCAGGCCCGACTGGAGTAACCTAGACGGCGATAGGCTCCCCCAAGCCCACTGTGTCACATCAAATACAGGAATGCAGTGGAGTCAGTATAACTCTGGTGTCATTTAAAAAGACGTAATGACACAAAATCCTGCCACAAGTTGTTTTAGATGTTTTAGATTTCTGAAACATTTTCTGCATCCAGTCATCGTCGCAGCTGCACCGGAAACGTCTCTGCTGTCGACATTCGGCCACGAGACAAACGGACCAAACGGATCAAGAAAGAGACTAAGAGCTTGTTGTCGTCACGTCAAACTGCAGCTGGATTTCTCCTTTTTACTGAGAGTGAAGTGAATATAATATGAGTTCTAGTTTTATGTGGTTGTACTTTGTTTTCATTAGAAACTCTGGTTTAAAGCAGGCAGACACTGTACGGGTTCAGCCCTGATCAAGATTGATCATTTATTTTGCAGTTTATCCCATTTTAGGCGCCACAGTAGAAATGCTCACTTTAATTCACTGTAATTTTAATAGAAGAAAATGTTTAAAGATCGACAACAAAATATACATAGTTACAGACAATTAGGGCGGGGTTTCGAACATAAATAATTATTAAAAAACGAACTTAATTAGCTTAAAATTGGCTTTGAATTCTTCTTTAATCAGATATTTACAGCTTTAAACTCTAGTTTCATTTAGGTGAAGTTATTTGACAAACTTTTGTTTAATTATAATGTTTAATTAAGCAAAAGTTGAACTTTTAAGAAGTAGTTTTAAAAGTTCACCCAAACATTTCATTTAGATCTGTTCACACATTTTAGACGTCCTGCGAACTAACAAACACACAAGATGAAAAACATATGAACAAACAGGACTTACAGCGACAGAAGATTAAATTAAGACGTAAACAACATAGAAACACAGAAAGGAGACATTACTCTGAAGAATGTGTTGCCGTGTGTCCAATGTGGGACAGTTATTATCAGTGGAAGCTCGTCAGGAAACTGGACTGAATTAAGAGTCATTTTTAAGATAATAAGTTTGAGCTGATATGTGTTTTACACATAATCAGATTATTTTCAAGGTGGAAAGTTTTTCCAGTTTGTCTGTCTGCAGACTCAGTCTGGGGGGGCAGAGGAGAGGACTGATGGGACGTGAGTCAGTCTGGGGGGGCAGACGAGAGGACTGATGGGACGTGAGTCAGTCTGGGGTCCTTCTGTTTCTCTCTGTCTCTCTCGCAGTTTGCTTTTCAAACACAAGAGCAGATTTTTTTCTGTTCATGTGATGGAGGTGGGGGGTGGGGGGGGCATTGTAAAGGTCGAAGGTCACTTTCATTAATCTAGAATGCCAGCCCACCCCATCTCCAACTGTTATCAACGCTAATTTGGCCGGCGGTAACACTAATGAGGGCAACCTCAGGTGACCCTGCCATGGAAAATGATGGAGAGTCATAGCACAGGTCGCTCTCAGCTGAGTGTGTGTGTGTGTGTGTGTGTGTGTGTGAGTGTGTGTGTGTGTGTGTGTGTGTGCGCATGTCTGACCAATTGAGTCACAAAGTCAAAGAGCCTCTCGTGTTTTTTCCCTCTTGCTGTAACTACAGAAACACGACGTAGATGTCGGTGCAGTTTATTTGTTTTGAGGTTTTGGACGTGGGAGTTACATCAGAGACAGGAGGCATGGCAACATGTTATACTACTGTTGTCATTCAGCTCAGCTCATGTTGAGCCCGGGGAGCTCAGAAGGCTTTGCAGTAATCATTTTATGAATGATCATTTGGATTTGTTGAAGAACTACATTTGCTATAGTCGTGTTTGCTTGTTGAGAAGCAGACGGGCCTCGTTGTGTGGAAAGAACTTTAACTCTGGTTCAGTAGCTGCTCATTTTATTTATGATTCAGTTTTTATTTCTGATGTCCTCTGCAGGACCTTAGTGGACGTCATGTGTTGAGGAGGGTGACGGGAAACCACCGGGAAAACCAAACAGCTAAAACACGTCCCACCCTCGTACACCCACATGGAAAATATTTTCAGTAACAGACAAAACATTTAACATTTAATCTTTTTATATTTCTGTTTTATCAGCAGGATCATATTGTGTTCAGTTAACGTCAGACTGCATTATTTCATTCTGATTCTCCTAATGTGTCGCTGGTCTCCGTTTTAAAAAGAATTTGAAAAGTATGTTTTTGGGGACCTGCTTGATTGACAGGCGTGTCAGCCTATCACAGACAGCCATGGCGGTTGATGCTTCCTTTTCCCATTTCAGCAGTATATTAGATGTATCTCTGTCAGTTATGGTATTTTTAGTTTCATCTGTCTGTCCTTAGTGCTAAAAGGCTTAATCGATTAATCGATTAATCTAATCTAATCTAATTCCAGCCTTTTTGCAGATTTTCTCTGTTTATTTGATTTCAATTTTCACTGTTTGGATAAAAAAGATCTTTCAGACAACATCACATTTTCATTAATTCAGTTTTTCATCGTTTTAACTATTTTCTGTCGTTTTACAGACTAAACGAATAAAAGCATAAACAGCAACAACATAAAGAGCAGAACATGACAGAAACATCTCACTCGCTCCTGCTTTACAGTAGAAGATCTAATGACGCAGTAGAAAATCCTGCTGCATACATTTGCATATTATTGAGGAAAGCGGCGGGAAATAAGCGCTATAAGTTGTGTTTTGCACATGTTCACATTCGCCTTAACTCCCGTCTTGCACAGCAGACACTCCAGATGACTTCGACTTCAGCCCCTCCTGATAGACAGGTAGCCGGAGCAGTTGTTGAATGTGTGTGTGAAGAGTTAAAAGTGTGTGTGAGTCAGCTCCTGTGTGAGAAACCAGTGGGAACGCTGCCAGTTTCAGTCCTCCTCCGGGGCAAAAACTCTGGAATGTGTTTGAGGAGCGCCATTGAGATTTCTCTAATCACTTTTATTGTTTGGCTCTGACGATCCTGATCCACCAGGCTCACAAGGTTGGGAGTTTTTACTGTGTTACTTTGAATAGATTTATCTGCCTTGACTATAAATAACGTTGGTTTTGTTAGGCGTCACACATAACACCCCCCGACACACTTTTTCCCTTTTACAAATGATATCCCATCATTCTGCCAACACTGTCTGTTTTCCTCTCACACACACACACACACACACACACACACACACACACACACACAGGGATTGTGAGCTGCTGACAGTTGCCACTTGCCATCTGACAGCTTCGAACACGCAGGCCAACACTGCAGAGTGATGCTGCGGAGTGATTGCAGGAGGGAGCAGAGAGTCATGTTGTCCCTGCGGTTTTTACTGTTTGCTGCCTCAGGAGCTCGACTGTTCATGGCTCCACACACAGTGGCAGTTATGGTGTATCCAAGATACACAATATAAACAGAAAGAAGCCCAGCAGCACGGCGTAGACACGCAGCAAATGCCAAGAAGATTTTACATTGATCAGCAATTGTTGTTTATTTAAAAAGCAGATGTTTTTCTTTGCTCTCTTACATAAATAACAATGTTCTAATTTCCCCAAAAATCTGAAGAAAAACTAACATGTTAAAGTAGAATTACAAAGAGAAATAATACTACAAGTCGTAGAAGTCCTTCAAATTTCTCTTGAGATACAAAGTAAAAACAACAGGTAATGCCACTATCGTGACACTGTTGTGTCTCAGTGGTAATTCTGAAAATGATTGTTCCACTAAGAAGATATTAAGGCTTAAGGAGAGGCGTAAGTTTGTTGATTGATAGGTGTCTCAGCCTATCCCACGCTCTTCCTCTTGACTCTTTGTGTTAAACATCAGCATTAAAGTCTCTCTCTCTGTGTCATTTGTGTCTCAGCCCTGGATTTCTGCGTGGGGTCCCTCCGGTGAGGCCTCATCGGGGCGTCCGGTACGTGCCCGACGGCAGCTGCACTTCAGGAACGAGTGGGCGACGTGGAGCGGCTGGTCTGTCTGCTCACGTAGCTGTGGGAGCGGCGCCTCAGTGAGGACGCGCACCTGCATCACCAGGTAAACATCAGCCATGTCCTGCAGGGGGGAGGAAGATCTATTTTAATGCAGTGATCTTCAGAAATCATTTCTAAAGTGCAACTTAAAGTCTGTTTCTGAATTGTATTTTCAGAGAAACCTGAAATGTTTTTTAAATAATATATTTGCAATCATGTTTTGCGTAGTTCGTACAGTTGAAACAGAAGTACGTTTTAAGAGTATCATATTTTACAAACATGTTACTTACTCCCATAAATGTCTTGTTTCTGTGACGCAGGAACCCGGTGGGTGGACCGTGTGCAGGAGATCCCAGACAATACAAGATCTGCAACACCAAGGTCATTCCAGCTTAAAGGTTTTCACTCTGTTTGAAGAACCAACTTTTGGTGCAAACATTTTAGAACCAGGGCTGATGTTTGCTCTGGAAGTTGGTCACATAGGCGTGTTCAGGGCAGGTGTAGCAGCCGAGCGCTTTCAGGGTGTGACCTGGAATTTCACTGACATATTAACTCGTGTCTTCACGACTCTGAACTCCGGGATTTAACACAGTCAGTATCAGACCTGCTGTTGTGTTAGAAACATCCTGCGGCTGTGTGTCAGTCATGTTGGGCTGTGTGTGTGTGTGTGTGTGTGTGTGTGTTTGGACAGACAATCACTGTGGCCCATATTGATTAAAGGAAAAACACACAGATGGGATGCAGCATGCTTGATTGTAGTTGCATGTGGCAGTTTGTACGGTGTGATCAGCTTCGAGTGACGGACACGGATCCCCTCTCTCTGTAACATGAACATAAACGTGACATGTTCCCACTGCGACACAGAGGGGACTCACTGCAATATTCATTCATTTATGTTAAGGTTGAGATCAGAACTATGACAGGGTTAAGGTTTGAATAAGAGCGGGTGTTAGGCATGAAGTTATGGTTTTATTATGTTCCCCACAATGCAATACAACGTCCTCACAGTGTGTGTGTGTGTGTGTGTGTGTGTGTGTGTGTGTGTGTGCGTGCAGGAGTGTCCCCCCAGCTCGGAGGACTTCAGAGAGATGCAGTGTGCTGCCTACGATGACCGACCGTTAGTGGCTGGAAACTCCTTCAGGTGGACCACCTTTCATGGAGGTCAGTGAGACAATTCGCTGTTCAGCTGCTCAGGACTTGTTGTTTGGGGATACAAGGTTTTCACAACAGTAGTATTGATATTATATATAGTTGTGTAAAAGCCATCATAGGTACAGTAACTAAGTACTCCAGTGTCTTAAAAATCAGGTCACTTCATAGCATCATTTCAATCAGGAGAGACATTCATGTATTGATGTAAATTAAAGTGTGAAAAGTCTTTGGAGATTAGACCCCATTGTGGCGCCAACGTATTTGAAAGGGGGTTAGTGAGCAATGAGATAATTAGGATGCCCCCCCCCCCAATGGGGACTTTGGTGGGCTGAGAAGAGACTTCTGATGACCGGGCGCTGATGTGATGAACTGGAGGTGAATGGTGCACTGAAATGACAACTGACAGCAAGCGAGAGGAGAACAGATTTAAGTTTTGACAGCCGCACTATGATTGGCTGATGGAGATCACGGCGAGATCTAATCAGATCGCTCCAAGAGCTTAATGTGATCAACACAGGTTTGGATGTGCTGTTATTATTCAAAGGACATGCATTGACTTTTCCATTATCTATAAACACACACACACACACACACACACAGAGACATCAGCCTATTCTTTTTTGTTTGAGTTTTAACATAATTGTCTTACAAAGTTAAAATCAAGTCTCAAGTCACTACAACCTAGAATCCCTAACATACTCCAAAATAGACGTGGACAGCAGGGTTTACAGTGGAGAGGCACGCTCCGCCACGCTGCAGACAGGAGTGTAACTCGTGAGTGTGTGTCTTTCTCCTTGTCACCCACGTGTAACTTTAGTTACTGTGTTGTTGGCGGTCATGTGGTAAACTTTCCATGCTGTCACGGCTCTCACGTCCACTGTGAGGCCCGCTGGGTGTTTAATCCACACGGGGTTATGAGTTTTCTCCATGACTTCTGCTCGTGGGTTTCTCTCCCAGTTCCCTCTCTCCACCTCCTGCCTGTTTCTGTGTCCCAGCCACTTTGCCTCTCCTATTTTCCCATAATAAACTAATGAGCCACTGACTGGAGATCTTCCCTGCCAGGCTCTAACCCCTGTGAACTGAGCTGCCTGGCCTTGGGTCACAACTTCTACTACAACTTTGGCCGCGTGCTCGATGGCACAGCCTGCGACAAGGAGCCCGGGGCGGTGTGTGTCAACGGACACTGTCTGGTGAGTGGCAACAACACTGTGTGTGTGTGTGTCTTCTTTACATACTGTATTTATCCATGTGGTGTTCATGCTTATTTCAGAATAAAAGAACTCCACAACAGACAGTATTATTGCAAACTATTCCCTAAATGTGTTAGCAAACAATTGCCTATTCACACATCCACCTGTCCAGCATTCACTCTCTCTTTAACTCCTGAGAAACACATCTGTCTCTTTAGCTGCTAAAGGCTCCAACATTTTCACCAGCTAGTCGCTAATTCTGTCTGCTTGCAGTTTGGTGGTAGACAGGTGGTGCACAGGTGGTGTAGAGCTTGTTTGCTGGAAACGAGGATGATGAGAGCAGTGAGAGGGAACCATGCAATACTTTTACCATAGAACCAAAACAAGGAGCTAAATTGGGCTAAAAAGCTCTGTAGAGCTGCGGAGTTGCTACATTTTGTTGTCACAGTCTTTTGATTCAGTGTTGATTTTAAATATGTGTATTAATGCAGCTTTAACACAGTTTCCCATACAGTTTGATGGATGTACCACCCTAAATCTAAATGCTGCTTATAGAGATAAGTGAAACTACAGTACAGTGATAATGCTCCAAGGTATGAAAATGTCAGGTATTGGTACAAGTCTGGTGTCAAAGCTCAACACTTTGCTGGAAGAACTGAAAGTTGGCAGAGAATAATGTCTGATCAGATATGTCTTGTTTATTTATTCTTTAGTCAGATTGTTCCTGATTTAATTAAAGATTTTGTCCGTTTTAATTTGATATAGGCAGAGTTTTTGTATGGATGCTTAAGTTTAGACAACATTTAAAATGTGACTTCTTTTGTTACATGAAAAAAGACTTTTGTAGAAAAACACATTGATATTTCACAATGCAAATAGAAAAAAGTATAATTTGTTGTCTGTGTCTTGTTTGTCTTGACTTGCATTTTTCCCCACTGTGTATTCTCATTTCAAAGTTTCATTTTAAGGATAATATTAATCGGCTTGATCATTTATTGAATCTATAGGTTTATGTCATGGCCATCAAATGTAATTTTTTCAACTTTCAGTGTCTCTACATCACGTTTCTTTGTTTAGTTCAGTTGCCAAATTCATCCAAATCTGCTGAATGTCTTTTCAGGTTTCCACAAAGTGTAAACTCTGTTTATTATTTAATCTAAGCTCTGTGATTGGATGTTTCTCTCCAAAAATGATGACCAAAGTGTTCTTTGGAGCCATAGCTGACTTCTCTCCTTAAACCTCCCATATTATGCTCATTTCAGCTCTATATGTTTATGCTGGGATTCCACTAGAGTCTCAGCTTTGCAGGATTCACAGTTCAAGTCCATATTTATCTTCTGCTGGCCCTTCATGCAGCCCCTCAGTTCACCGTCTGAAACAAGCCGCTTGAGACAAACTGAACGACCTCCAAAGACTTGAAGCTCCAATAACTCAGTCAGACTGAGCGGGTGGATGAGCGTCCCTGCACTTTGTGGGTGGTGCTGTGCCTGGAGCAGATGACCTGCTGGGGGCGTGGTTGAGTGCAGTATAGTTGTGACATCACAACCTTACGGAAGTCCTGACGGCTCGTTTAAAGGCACAGTTTCTGAATGCGGGCTGTGTGCGTTTCTCCGTGGACTGAGCGTTTTGATGCGTTCACAGTATTTGTACAGCACCTAGAGCTGCTTTATAATCAAACAAGACATGGAAATCTCACTTTCTACAATATGGGACCTTTAAGTTTTGATGTACAAAGCTTGTAAGTTGGACTTTTTAATCAATGAACCAGATATTTTCTCCTGATGATTCAAGCAGAAGAGTTTCATGTCCATCCAAACCCTGGAAGTGCTCCAGCTGTCAGTCACATAACATTGTCTGTGAGAAAATGAATAAGACTTTTACCTCCTGGACCCTGTGGACGCCTGAAATAACTCCTCCGATTCTACTGGCCTGATGTAGATTTCAGAATGAGGCAGGATTAAGCTAAAGTTTCTCTCTCTCTCTTCATTCCCACCCTGTTGTGGTGTAAGTGATGTTGACCACTCTGACTGGAGCTCTCTGGAGAAATGAACTTCATGCTGTGCGTTAGGACCAGAGTGCACTCATCAGTGTGGACTGCAGCCTTCAGTTAGCATTACAGCTCCGCTCAGCACACAGTCCAGAGTCCTGCTCCCACATCCAGCCTGTCCCCTGCTCACCCCTCTCACCCTCACACAGATGGAGATGTTTGGAAAAGAACTTGTATCCCTCTGGTCCTGCAGCACTTGCAGATTAATAGCATACATACGTAACACTCTGGAGACACATCTGCTACATGAGGGTATAGGCAAAGTTATTTTTATACCACTGACAGGATTAAGGCGTGTCTGTGTTTACATATGTCTATATATAAATGTGTGTGTGTGTGTACATGCTAACCTGTTGTGTGGATGGTGTAAATAAGTAGATTTATGGACCGTTGTGTCGGCTGGCTGAGGTCAGAACAGCTCAGGGCCTGAAACAGGAAGCAGATGCGGCCTGCAGCTGGTGTGGAGGGCTGCAGGTCACAAATTGAAATCAGACTGCCGAACACATGGCTGGTTTGGATGCAGCATGTGTGTGTGTGTGTGTGTGTGTGTGTGTGCAGCGTATGCAGAGGCTCTTTCACAGCTCATTTTGCTGTGTTAAAAAGTGTTTTTTAGTTCTCAATCAAAGCAATTATCTAATTATCTAATTCTATTTTCTGACACTCTATAAAATTGTCAGATACTAGTTAAAAATGGCCGTTGTAAGTTGCCACTGCCAAAAGGGATGTCTTCAAATTGTTTTTTCCAGCCAACAGTCCAAAATCCAATTATGTTTTTTGTTTTTGGTCTGTATAGAATGATATTAGAAACAAGAGTCTTCTAAGTAAAGTATTTCTGATTCTGATTCTGATTTGGTCGTAAACAAAAGTAGAATTATAACCTGCTGGTGGCGCTAGATGAAAAGTCAGAGGATCAGCAATGTTATTATAATCCACCCTCATTATCGATCCCCGGCTCCCCCCGTCATGTCGAAGTGTCCCTGAGTAAGACGCTGAACCCTAAGTCGCCCCCCCGATGGAGACCAGCACCTAGCGCGGCAGCTCGGTCGTCATCGGGGTGTGAATGTGTGAGTGAGACCTGATCTGTAAAGTCAGACCGTTTATATTTACCAGTGTTTTCTGGTGTTTTGGGGGACCACGGTCGCTCCCTCAGTGGGGCCCTCGTGCACTCTGCTACTCACCGGGGATTCATTTCCTGTTGTGCGCACACAGATGCTTGGAGTGTTTTTGTGTTTTTAAGGGGCTTAGGGGGCTGATTATAGGGTCCCTAGATTGTTGCTCTCTTGCCCGGGAACCTCCCCCTTGATTGGTTTGCTCTGCAGAGCAGGAGATGAAGGCCGGAGAAGAAAGCGGCCACTGTAATCTGTCTAGCAACAAGATTCTCCACACACCATAAACCACCCAGCTCATCCTCCGTGCTCTTTGCTTTGGCATTTTAGCGTTTACAGAGACAACTCTCCGACCCGTCCTCCTCTCTCGAGGCCTCGAGTTGCCGTTGTTTCCCAAAGTAAATGTTTGTGAGAAGGAGAAAATTACAGGGAGAAGCAAATAAGAGAAGGAGAAAGAGAGTAGACTGAGTTGAGTTATGGTAGAAGGTTTAAGGCGACTGTACAGCAGAGAGAAAACAAAAAGAAAGGTTAGACGTTGCCAGGGCTCCCGCCAGAAACTGTGTGGAGTTCTGCTTATCAACACGCTGTCAGGGAAACAAGTTTCAGCAAAGACCATCCAACCAGATCAAACTGGTGTTTTTCTAACATTTGTTTGTGTCATACAGAAGCCCGGCTGTGACTCCATCTTGGGTTCAAAGCAGCAGGAGGATGCCTGCATGGTGTGTGGAGGACAGAACACCACCTGCCTGCACCACAAGAGTGTGTACCAGAGCAACGGTCTGGAGGCAGGTAGGATACACTCACTCACACACTCACACACTCACACAAACAGTCATCATCTTATCTCCGCGAGGAATCAATTGCAGCAGTTTCGGACCAACACGATCTGGGGATAATTCCAGGCCCTCTTCGTGTTTTCCCTCCCAAGTGTTATTAGTCAGTCAAGTTAAGTCAAGAGGTTATTGTTCTCTGATAAAGTGAACATTAACCACGGTAACAAACAAAACCTGTTGGCTGCCTTCCAGGAAGAAATTCAGCTAACAACAGGTCCTTCAAAATTACAGTCGTTAAGATTTCAGGAAGGAGGAGGAAGAACGCAGAGTTCTTCAGGCTCAAAGTTGAGGCTCCAAATGACGCTCTGGCTCAATGCCACCAGAGGATTTTCTGCCTTCATTGGTACCTGCAGTTCAGAGGCCAACATGTCTGATGGATATCATCAAACATGTTGGGAAATGCAAAGGAGGAAAATTATTAAAAGAAGATGGAGCACGAAAGCAATATGTCTGTAAATATGTAAACAACTTTAACCAAGTTTCTAAATAGAATAAGTCCCATAAACATGCAGTTTCTGAGTACATGTGACGGTCAGTTTGCTTAGAAATGTGTAAACTAAAACAAACCGAGATCAGATCACAGATCAGCGTTCAGGCTGCAGAGGCAAACGTCCAATGTTGTAGATGTTGCAATGCAAAACTGCCCTGACTGCATTCACTCTGTAGAGTTCAGTCAAGGAATGGATCATTATAGCAAACGGCTCCACAGTTAAATTTGGCGAGAAAGGCTCTGCTCTTCGAGGCAGACCTGCAGCTTGTCACCAGTTTTGAAACCATCTGCATGAGGTGGTAAATGTTAAGATAACTCCGTGTCCACTCCACCTGGTTTAAAATACAGAAACACTTGTTGAAAGTTGAAAAACATTTACTTAATACAAATGAGCACAAAATTTGCCTGTAAACTCTGTAGAGTTTTGCCGAAAAATGAGAGAGAAAGTGATGCGGTAGTTCGCCAGAAGGTTTAGTCTTTACCTGCTGTGCATAGATGTCTGAACTCTCCATTTTCCTGTCCATTATGACGTTCGGTCAGGCGAGGAGAGATCCAATGCAGAAACCTCAACATGTCAACATTACAAAACGTCTATTGTTCTTTAACCTACTCCAGGTCTTGGATGAAGAATCTGAGAATCGGAGAGAAAATTGAATTAGCTGTGAAGACGAGACAAAAACGTCATTCAGGTCCTGCGTTGCTTTCTGCTGAGAACTGAATCATGTGAGACTGAACACGTCGTGGACACACACGAGCAGAAAGTACCCGACACCTCTGGTGTAACAGTGTAACAGTGGCTTCCTCACAGCTCTGTGTAGCAGAGCAGAGTGCTGCCATGATGGCTCAGACTGAGCAAGAAGAAAACAGGCTGATAATGGCTGCTTTGTTTGGGTGACTCAACAACCTTGGGAGGTTTTCTCTCCTCCTGCAGCTGCGTTTCCCAACGGAGGCAGAACTGATGGAGGGCCCTCACAAGGTCAGCTGCCGGTGGCCCCGAGCTCACCGCTGCCTGTCTGTGACTCTCACAACGCTGCATCCTTATATAGCTAATGAAGCAGATGAACCCTGTGCATAGTTTCTCTCTGAAACGGGTAAGCGGGGGCAACCACAGTTACGTGCTCCTCAGACGCAGTAATGAATGGAGTTCATCCTGCGGCTACTTGCCGCTCCAGAGCAGCAGGGGAGCCATAGAGCTGTCCCAGCCTCCGAAGTGAAATATCACTCTGGAATGAATGCTTGTGGTTTCAGCTCATTCATAAATTCACACGTTTCTCTTTGTGCTCATGAATTGATCCTGTAAACCATCAATCATAGTTAATCATTACTGACACCATAGATTTTGATTGTTTTATAATGACAGATAATCAAGACTTTGCAACAGCACTGTAATAAAGAACACAATCTGAATTGAAATAATCCAGATTATTTACTGTGTTACTGATTGCCTATCAGTTACTGATTGCTGAAAAATGGCAGATGATGAGTTATTCAAAGATTAACCCTGAACATGAAGGGCAGAGTACAAACTGAAGGCCTGCAGCAATCTGTTTCGTTCAAAGCGACTTCTCAAACCGCTGAAGTGTAATAAAGTTACTGTAAAATGTTTAGAGACGTGCAGCAGTTGTTGGAATGTATCCACAATATTTCAATGCGTAGGAGTTCTTTAAATAATTTATTATTAAATAAATGCCCACCACGTGCTGCAGGTCTATTTGCACCTACTGTGTAAGTGGCTTTACACAGTTTTAAAAGTCCTACAAAAAAACATAAATAACTTCAAAAGAGTTTCTTCAGAGGCGACAAAGAGCCTCTTTAAAAAAGTAGTTCTCTCCATTTGGGCCTGTCATTATAAAGGTATCGGACAGCAAAGGCTGAGATATCCTGACTTTTGGTCTCTAGAATGGGGGCAGCTCTCCACAACAACCCTGGGTCCTGCAATTCCCATGATGCAACTTGATGGCGATGGAGTGTCTACACGGCCCAGCGAAAGCAGCATGTTCGCAGCAGCTGCTTCAGTCTGTTTGTCGCACGTTTGACACACGCTGGTGTCTACACAGGATGCGTTCAGGGGCAGTACTGAGTGTAGGTCGCCCACACGAAGGAAAAGTGCTTGAAACAAAACAAAGACATGTTTTGTTTTTTATTTTGGACCGTATACATAACTTTCCATTCTGTTTGACCTCTAAGTTGCTTTAGGTCACTTCCCAGTGTCCCAGTGTAAACAAACACTGGGACGCATCCAGTCCACCTGCAGGCTGAACCTAGATTTATCTCTGCAATGCAGCAGAGAGTCTGAAGGGATTATGTATACTAATTTTTAGTGTTCATCTTCATTTATATTCAAATAACTTGACTTTAAAAGCCATCTGAGGCTTTTCTCTTCTTGGACTCATTTCACTTTGTTGTAAAACTTGTTTCAGAGCAGCATGTGTGTCCCAGATCGTAAAAAGTTTTTACTTTTACTTAAATCATGTGAATCATGTGTAGTTAAAAAAAGGGGAATCATTAAAACCAAGCCTCTAACTGAGTGTCTCTGTTTGCCAGGCGGACCTTTTGGATACAACGAAGTGGCCATGATACCAGCTGGAGCCACTCACATCCGAGTCACCGATAACAGCAGGAATTATCTAGGTAAGATTCACGCACACGCAGGACACCTGGCCTGCTGTGTATATCAGCTTTATGCAGAAGACTCACTTTGCGTCACCGGCTCCATGGCTGAAGTGTAAATCAGGCACTTTGAATTAATTCCTAGACTTGCTATTACTTCCTCTCCCCAGAGACAGGAGGGGCTCAGCAGTCCCATCTGGTCTCTGTTTTCCAGGCAACATAATAACCAAGGGCATCTATTCCCATCCTTGTTTATGAGACCAAAATAAAACAGGCCCCCGAAATGGTACACTGTGGTCTTGAAAAGGACACTCGTAAAGGCTTTATCTGACCACTGGGGTAAAGCAGGTGAAGGTACTTGTTTCTATTCCATGTCATGGAAAATCCCTCTCCCAGCACTGAGGGGAGACAGCTGCAATATACAGCCAGCTTGCATATCTCCGTTTCTGACAGCCTGCCTTCACCTCAGCATGACCCACTTATAAGGAGAGCTAATTGTTGAAATTAAATCCAAACTTTTCCTTCCTTCCTTCCCATTACCTTCTTGCATCATCCAGCGCTCCAGAACGGGCGCTCCCAGTTTGTGATCAACGGTAACTGGAAGATCAGCATTCCAGGCGAGTACAATATAGCCGGGACGAAGCTGCTGTACCGGCGCTCTGCAGACACCTGGGAGAGCTTCGAGGTACCAGGACCCACCCAGGAAGACCTCCATCTAATGGTGAGAGTTCCAAGATACTGGACCAGGATAGTTTGGTCATCATCTGGTTTCAGGAGCTCGACATTTCTTGATGTTTAACAGCTTTTTGTTGATTTTGCCTTCTTTGTAAAAGAAAATATCTGTATTTTATATTAAGACCAGGCCTACCTTATTGAGTCCATTCCGGTCAGTCTGTTTTATCAGAATCAACGAGTATGACGCCATTGAGCCGGGCAGGCACCAAAACCAGTAAAAGATTAACACATTCTACTTACCTACATTGTGCAATAGACTGTTAAATTGAAGTTATTTTGCTTATCGTTAAGCATTTCACAAGGTAAGAAAAACATCAGGTTCGAATAAATAATGGATCGTTTCCATTCAAGCCGTTTGCTGGTATTTTGCAAGCAGACCTGGCTCAGCTACCAAACAGCTGTTAACTATTGCTTCCTCCTGAGAAACTGTCACGAGTCTGCTGTTGTACATTCTGTAAAACACTGATAGTGGTTGTTAGCATGCTGTTTGTTTCATTTGACGACTCCTACAGAGCGAGTATGAATACATCAGCACTCATGACTTCTTCCAGGGGGACTGGGGGCTCTAAGGGTTAACCCTCATCCTTAGGGTTAAGACGAAGAAGAATCTTTGAAAAGATTCAAAACCTCTCCTGGCCAGTCTAGATGTTTCCTTGCTGTCCTTGTGTGCAGGTGCTGGCGACAGACAGAAACCCAGGGATCGAGTATGAGTACTGGTTGCCACTAGACCAATACGCCCTCCACCATGGGAGGAGGAGTCCACTGCGTCAAGCACACCACACTGCCAACTACCTCCCCTGGGATCAACCCGCCACTACAACCACAACCACCACCACCACCACCCGTGCTCCTCCTGTCACCACCCGACCCCACTGGTGTAAGTCTGGCTTCCATTTAATCACCCTTTTGTATATTCATAGATGAAAGAGTTTAAAGGAATAACTCTTCAGAAAATCTAAGTTAATACGTTATCTACTCGTCTCCATGTCAGTCAAAACTCCACTGAAGTTAGAGCAGTTAGTAAAAACAACCCGCTGGCTCAACGTTTGCTGTAACACAACACGACATCATCCAGCAAGAAGCTGTGTTAGACAGCGAAGTGCATGCAGGCACACGTTCCTGTTAAATGACTTATACATATATCTGCTGCTTACCTGGCTATCATTGCAATGGAGGATAAAATGAGTGTGGATACTATTATTTCATAGTATTATAGTATTAAGATTTTGGAGCTATTCAAATATGTCTGCGTTATCATCAGGAATTTGAGATACGGCTGAGATTGAAATGATCAAAGTAACTTGTGTTACTGCGTTTGGCTTTCCTGCAACCTTTAATGGGGTTTCAGCTGACATGCGTTTAGTAGATGATGACTGAACTTTAATTACAGGGAGAGAAATATTAAGATTAGCAGATGAGTGTGTTTTATTGCCTGTAGACGAGTAGACTTTGAGTCTGCAGCAGAGGCACTGTAATATTTTTAAATTTTTAATTGGAGGAAGTATTAGAATCCAGTCAGGATTGTGTTTCAAATACACTGATCTTGCTCATATTGAAGCCTCGCAGGTGTTTTCTATCATGTACTACTATCACGTAGCTAACAACCTAACAGGAGAATGAGGGAAACGGCAGTCTATCACCGTCTGCACACGTCAGCGAAGCCCTGAGAGGGGGTGCAATCAGGCACACTAAGTGGAAACACCTGTGTGGTGGACGACGGGTTAAAAAGAATCCATCTTCAGGTCACATTTGATTTAAAAGAGTTTATCTGCAGGCTGACCCGGTTGCTGAAGCTGAGGAATGCAGCTGGATTATCTCTCATGATAAGCCTGCAGTACACATGTGCTGAATCTCTCCTTAACCTCCTTAAATACTCACATTCACATGGAAATCTGCAGCCTGAAGACTTGTGCCTCCTGTCGGAGTCTATCCAATGCTGTAATAAATCTAAGTAGCCTCTCTGGAAAAGTGTTCCAGCTGATGAACTTGTGCCAAACAGAATCTTCTGTCTCTTGTCGTTGCCAGAAATAGTGTGTTGATTGTTTGTTAGGTAACTAATATTTCATGTAGAGCAGGACATGATGATAATCCTCGCAGGGCCTTGTATTTTATCTATTTGTGATACAAAATATTTGTTTTCGTGAAGCCATTTCCATGTGAAGTTGGACTTTTTACACCCCACAGGCGTTCTTGAGAGGTCTGCTGTTTCATTAGAATCAGACCAATATACCCAAACAAAGAATGTTTTCTCTCATCTATTGTGCAACATAGTGAACTGATGAAAGTGTGCTTGCATTTTCTACAGAGTTCTTTAAAGTTTGTTTTTGACAGGAGGTGGTCTGGATTAACTCATTGATACTAACGTGGACGGATGGCCATCAACTGAATCCAGGAGTCTTGTAATTGCAGATCTTCCAGCTAGCTGGTGATTTTCCAAACTAAAATGAACAACAGCAAACAGGGCCAAACGAACTGATGCGTTTTAAGCCAGGACACAATATGAAATCCATTTTTACCAGAGTTGAAGAAGACACCTGACTCTGGTCCTGGTGCTATAAGTGGCTGTAGTCAGAAATGTTCCATTGAACTAGTTAATTTCATTACAGTTTGCTTTGAAAAGATGTATTAGTCAACAGTGTGTGTGATTTGTGTCCAGCAGTTTTAAGGCCTGTGAAGCCGCCTCGCCAATCTCCCCACCACAACCGCCACAAGCGGCCTCACCAGCCCATCCTGCCACGCCTGGAGCGGGAGGAGAACCACAGGAACCTCCTGCCTCAGCCTTCACCTGGAAGTATGTTCACTATTTTCCCATCACAACCCACCCCACCCCCCGACGAGTTAAGGCCTGCTGACCAGGACCCAATAAACGTTGAATCGTTTTTCCACATTCATGCTAGATGTTTTCTGTTTGGGACCAGTTAGTATTGACTGTGTCCGTCCTGACACAGTACAGATTAGCGTGTAGAGGTCGCCAGGAGCAGATGATTTAATGTTTGTTATGTCAGACGAAGAGATATGTACAGTATATTGAAGAGTATGTATACAGAGAACCGGGTACAGCATCGGAGGCGAGGCCCCGTTCATTCCTATGAAAGTTACTATGTGCCGCATGAAGCCCAAAAAAGTTCGGAATTACCTGGATTTTCCGTTTAGCGTTCACATGGTGCTGCCCACAGAGAAAGTGCCCTAGCGTCTCCTTTAACTCCGCCTCCCAGCCGCTCAGTCTCGGGCTCGCTCACATGAATGAAAGGAAAATAACTCTGGATTCAGCCGTTAGTGAAACTTAGGACAAAGATTTAAATAGTAGTTGATGTACCTCGTCAAACTGATCCGCTGATTTACAGACATCTTTTTCACAATGTAAGTGTATGGGAAAACCCGGAGAACCCGGACGTTGTAATTACACGGTTTGGCCACTATGTCAAATTGGCTTCAAACCCAGCGCACTTCCTGGGAGCTTGATCCACACGAGCGGTGTGTTGCTATTTTTCTGATATCAACCTTTTCATATAACTCCCGAGAAGAAAGCAAGCGTTCATATGTCCCAACTTGTCAAGGTATATGTTAAGGTCTCCATATCGTGACTATTTTTGTGAGCTTGTTCTTACTCTGTTTATTGTGCAGAGAATTGTGGGAAATGTCAGCGGGTTAAAGGTCGAAGGGAACGGCAGAGACAGTATTGCCAGAAGGACTTTGGTGAGTCTGAACCTTGTAGCTTTGCTGGTTTTAAATAGCATGTGACAGAATGCCAACTTTAACATGTAAATGGAAATATCTTATTGAACTGTTTCTGTTTCCTGTTAGTTTTCCGGGGAAAAGTCCTTGGGAAGCTGTACAGAGGCGAGGAGACGCGTTATGACGTCCAGATCCTCCACACCTACCGGAACGGCTTCCGCCTGGAGCACCGGGAGTTCTTGTGGGTCCCCAATGTGTGTGACTGCCCCCACCTGGAGGAGGGGAAACAGTATATACTGATGGTGCGACGTCATATTAACTATGAGCACACGCTAAACCGCATTCTGCTGGAGGAAGAGAGCTACGTGGTGCCGTACAGACCCAGAGAGGACGAACTGCTGCGACCGCTCGAAAGACTCTGCAGCAACAGAGGACCCAGACAGCCTGCAGAACTGAGGGGATGAGTGTAGAGAATGAAGCTTTTTTCACTTCCAATGTTTCATCTCTGGACCTTCAAAACATCGTGGCCGTCTGTTGAATTCCAGAGTTGCATAAAAATGACCGTTGGAGCGTCGACAGACAGTTTCAGCCTCAATTGAAACTCGCCACATCATCAAGAAACCAAAAAGACTCCACGTCTATTTAAAAGCCTGACCAGCTTACTGTACCACATAGAGCACTTTAGGTGGAAGCTTGTGCCCACCTTCAAACACATACCAAAGAGAAGAACATTGACTGAAATGGCCTTTTTGTTATTGCTGTTTTTCCACAACTATCATGTTGTTTTTTTATATTATTGTATTTTTGTGTGTGTAAACTTGAAGGAAAAATCCACCTCGAAACACTCAAATCAGCTACTTAAATCCCATTGAACACTGTTTGGTCTTCTGTTTGTTTTTGGGGATACAATGCTTTAGATCATTCAGTGTGACGACTAGAGGCCGTCTTTCTAGAGCTGCAATAACATACCTGATGGCCTTAACAAAAACCGTAGAGGTGGATTTTTCTTTCAGTTTTAACAAGATATAGTAACAACATATTGCTTCACGATGTATTTATGTATAAAAAAATAAGCTTAAACCGTAACACATTACGTGTGTGTCACTTGTTTAATGTCGCTCACAGTGTCTGTGTTGCTCCTTTGTGGTATTCATTTTTTTTTTATAGTGTGTTAAATCAGGTCTGTTGTGATTCTTTATGTGAAAGAGATTATGAAATATACAGTATTTTATTGTGTGGCACTGATTAGCTACGAATATACTAAAGTATAATTTGACTCTACTTGTTTTGAGAAAACGTGCAGTCTGTTGAACAGTCCTGGTTTTACGCATTTGAAATATAACATTTTCTCTCCAACCTCATCGACATGTGCCAAAAGAATTTCTTTGTACGTTTGTCCATAGAGTGTATGAATGATAATGACCCGCGCTCCTCAATGGACGTTCACTATTTGCTATTTTGCTATTTATATCACACAGGACGCAGTTTAATAAACCAGACATGAGAACAGCAGCGTTTGTAAGAAAACAATGTATTTACAAAAAAGCTTCACATCTACGACAACTGAAACACTAGAGAGTTGTAGAAACCAGGACCAGGTTTCCACATACCAACATCTGAGGAATAAGGGGGCTAATTTAGATTCACAACACGGTTCACCTACTTCATCTGAAGGCATGAGACGGAAAGCTTCTATCCCTTCTGGAAGTGAGCTTTAGTTTGTTTTTGTTTTTTTTAGTTTTTTGAGCACTCTTGGTTTCAATTTTTAAAGTTTTCAAAATGGAGTAACACATGCAAAACACAATGTAAACAAGAATCGATCCTATCCGAACATTTTGAATGAATTTAGAAGTGAATGATTTGCCGTAAAGCAACATAAAGCGAGTATGCAACTTGTTCCTCATTGTATTCAAGTATTTTTTGTCCCAATTTAAAACAAATCTCTTGTGTTGAAGAACATCTTTCCTTTCTGTGTAGCTGCCTCTGTCGCTCTGTCAGACCGTCACTGAGCGTTTAAAAAACAATCCTGTGAAAAGATGCAGAGAAAATACTAAAAGAGGATCTGTTATTCCCGTGAAAGTGAACACTTCAGGTTTTAGTTTGACACATGAACAAATCTTTCTTTGGCTTTGGGCTCCAAACAAGAACCAACCCTGAAGCTGCCTCACGGACAGATGCAGGAGATAAAAGTTCACAGCTGAATGAAAAGATGCTATTAAATTGGTTCTGTCTGTACGTTTTCTGGTTTGTAACTGTTAGCGCTAAATGAAATAAAGTTCATGCCATTATTATATGTAGCTACAGTATGACTTCCATTCATTGTGATTCCAGTTTTGAATGAATTTGTAGCAGTGACACCGTAGTTCATTATCACACTGGACTGAAAGGTCCTTAATAGATGTTCAAGCAACAGATCGATATTTTGGGGTATACACTACTCTCATGAATGTGCATTAACTATGGGGCTATAGCCGGGAGTCAGTTAGCTTTAGCTTAGCATAAAGACTGGAAACAGGGGGTACAGCTAGCCTGGCTCTGTCCAAAACTCAAAATGCGCCGAGCCAAGATCTTGTTTGTTCAATCTGCACACAAACAGAAATGTAAAAAAGTTGTGCTTTTACAGCGAGTTAAGTGCCGAAATCATTCCTCTCCAGACGCAGTGCGTTTCCCAAATTGGATATTTAAATTTCTGTGTGAGTTTTTTGCCGTGTAACAAAAAAAAACTTCAAAGAGAGAAAAGCATCCGTTGTAGTCGAAGATAAAACCTTCACATGTGGTTGGACAACAACTTTTACTGTACGATGCAATCAGGTGCTGCGAGCTACTGAAACGTGTCAGTAAGGACCTTCTCTTGCATCAGAGGTTGTGTTCGAACTCACACAGTTGATGTAATTAAGCCACAGCTCTCAGTGACTTTAGAAAGATTTGTTCACGATCAAAACCATCGGCTGCGTGTGTGAGATCAGAGGACGAACAGCTTTCTTTTATCAGACTTGGGATGTGTGCCTCTACAGCAATATTACAGCAAATATCTAGAATTCCTCCTCTGTTATAATATTAAAAGTCTAAATACAGCCAGAAATGTAAAATAATAACTAAATTAAAGAGTAAAAATGCATAAATGTATCTGTCTTTACACCTACTTACTGTAAATCCCACATTATACAGAGTGAGAGTTCACCCCGTCTGATCCCTTTGGCAATTCATACTGTAAGTGTGTTTCCAAACCACACGAGTCCTTGTTAGTGGTTTAGTTTCATGGTGTCCAGCCTGTGACATCAGGGCTTTATCCAGTTCTTCACATATCAACAGGGCACTGAGCATCGAGTCCTCTGATTGGTCCTTCCTGCAGAGTCTTTGACCCCTGACCCCTGGGACCTCCATTCCTGAAAATCCCCTCCTGCAGGGCACCGCGGGGCGGCTGGGAGTCACCTGACCTCTCGTCCACATCGCGTCCCTCCTGCCAGGCCGCTCACAGAGGGTGTCAGACGCTGACAGAGACGTGGCGCGAGGATCCTGAGCGCCGTTTGATGCGTGAGCGCCGAGGTCTGGATTCAGACTGACAGCTGCACAGAGGGCCCAGCAGCAGCCAGAGGTAGAGGATCACGCAGGCCCAGCAGGACGACATCTTCACCCAGAAGGTAGACCAGCTGCCGTGGGTGAAGGTGGTCTCCAACACTGCTGACTCATAGCTGGAGGAGGACAACACAGTTTAATTTCACGCTACTTCAGGCAGAGCTTTCAGACTCAGCGTTATGCTTTCTATGTTTAGGACCCTCTGCTGACCCTCCCCTCCCACAATATCTCAAAGTAACATGACAGTTATGGAAAAATAAATAACTAAAAGCGCAGAAAGACTTTAAATGGCATACTCCGATTTAAACCTAAGTGGAATTGTTATTGCAAACATAACAAATGAATGCGTCCCGTTCTTATTTCAAATCCAAATATTCTTTATATAGAACCAAGAGCTGTCACTTTATATGGCACATTTACATGTTTTATTCTACTGTAGTTCTGCTCCGTTAAACTGCAGATTAATGTGAAGGTGGACCCCCCCCACGCGCCCAATATCCCTCCACCATCTCCCCTCCTAATCATTTTCATACAATCCCTTAGAATCACACAGAATACGAACGACAGGTCTGTCGTTAACTAACCTGAACCAGTTAGTGAGGGTCATCATGACATACAGCGAGGCCAAGAAGAAGACGAAATGGAAGAAGAAGTAGCTGTAGGCCACTCTCAGGGTCTCGTTGTGGATGACCTTCTGACAGCCTTTGATCTCGTCGTCAATCACAAACTCCTCCTCAACTGAAAAACACACGTTTACAAGTCAGAATGTCTCATCGAAGCTCAGACCTTAATGTGTTATTAAAGACGGTCAACCCGTTAGTGACGGCGCTGTGAGGAAACGTTTTAGTGCTGCTGACACTGTGCAAACATTTCAGAAACGTTCAGCTGGTCAACCTGTTCACGCTGCAGTGAGCAAGGACAAACACGGCCCTTCACTTCAGTCACAAACCGCCCATTTTATCTGTCGAGACACACTGAATTCTGTTCAGTACACTTACAGAAACACAATATTTAGATGTACTGAGCGTCCATTGTTTTATGTTTTGTTTGGAGATGTCACTTGTTAAAATGTGCTATTCCCCCATAAAAGCTTCAGTTCGGTGCAGCAACTAATTAAAGTTTCCTTGTTGCATTTAAAGATAAGAAATGCTGCATCATTAAAGGCACCATGTGGAGTTTTTGTGCATCTGTGTTTTGCATTGTTTATATGCATGTTTACTAACTAGCCGTCTGTTTCCACTCACAAAACCATTTCTCCACAGCTCTACTAACGGCCAAAGCTCCACAGGGTAATAACAGAGTCTCGGCCTGTCACAGACAGTCAGGGTGGCATGTTTTTGTCCAGGCAATAATAAAACCCTTTGATTTCCTCTGATGTTGATGTTTGAATTGTAAACAGATCCAGCAACAGTCTTTAAAAGTTAACGTAAAGTTGAATGACGCTCGTTACGATGAGTCTGAATTGCCTGGAAACTGAGCTGACTTCCCACCAAATCCTGGACCTCCTGCTCATCGTGCTTCTGTCTTAATATCAATGAACGAGTTCCTTATTGATGCAAAAACACGACACAAAGCACCTTTAAGAAGACAACTATGTGATGTGAAGTGCGTCAGTACAAACCTTCCTCTTCCTCTGGGCAGCAGAAGCAGCAGGTGGCTTTCTGGAACTCATAGCGGTAAACTTTGATCATCCAAAACGGGCCGAACACCTCCGCCAGGTAGGAAGCTTCGTTGCTGGAGGGAAATTAGATTTGAACACATTTGTCACCACATGGTGGATTTTATCATGTTGTATTATGGTACGATTTTATGGAACGACAGAGTCTTCTCACCATGCAAAGAGGACACAGCAGTACATGATGGCAGCTCCAATTATGGCCACAGCGTTGCCTTCATTCTGGATGCCATCTTGCCCCACACTGGGGTAACACACGGTCATGTTCATGCCCTGATACACCACTGACACAGAGAGGAGCACAGCACGCTAAGTGTCACAGTATCGCTCAGGGAAAATGTCAGTTTGTTGCTGGTTTAGTCTTTTTCTATGGAAAACAGTTCGTGGCCGTTAGTGTTGCATTCAAAAGTAAAACCAGCAGAATATCTACAATACAAACAGCCATACAGTCCATATTACCGAGAGGCAGAATCAGCTGATCAGAAACAAGAAATATGAGGATCTATATAATCATTTACTGACTCTGGAAAAGCTGCAAAGTGAATTTAAGACAGCAACAGATTTTCAACAGACACTAAGAAATGCACAAGTCCAGCCTCATATTGCAATTTCCTCATGAAAAACATTAGTTTTAGATATAAATGTATATTTCTGTGCAAAAACAAAACAAAAAGGAAACAGTTTTTCAGCACCAAAGGCAAACTGGCTCAAGTAAATGTGCAGGTGAGAGCGAGATGAAAATGAATATTAAAATAATGTTATATTTTCCATCGTATATTGATAAATATGCTTTTTAAAGATAAATCCGTGGATGAATTTTATATCAAATGCAGGGTGAGAGAGATGCAACAAGGGTCCATAGTTGGATTCAAACCAGGGTCACACACACACACACACACACACACACACACACACACACACACACACACACACACACAGAAAACCAACCCAGGGTCGTTTCAGCCGGCTGTGGATTCCTGAGAGAAGTTTTGTGTTTGTGTGTTGTGGAGGGAAAAGGAACCTGAGCTCAGTGAAAACACTGGCTAATTACGGGACTCAGATTATATTCTACACACACACACACACACACACACACACACACACACACACACACACACACACACACACTCACTCGGGTCAAGAGTCGTCAAGGGAGAGAGAACATGTCCTGCTCTTTGAGATGTCTTTTCAGTTGCACTCCAGACTAATTCTTCTTCTCAGAAACATAAAGATAACTGTGTGTGTGTGTGTGTGTGCGTGTGCGTGTGTGTGTGTGTGTGTGTGTGTGCATGTATATGTGTTTGTCATGGTGAGGTCATAGAGCAGAATAAGCCTTCCGGGGACAGACTAGGCAAACAAAGACCTAAGAAGACAGTAACGAGGACGGATCTATCTGTCTAAAGCGTGCACACACACACACACACACACACACACACACACACACACAGGAGATATTACCACCATGACAGGTGAAGGACCCCTGAATTAAAGCAGCTGAGAAAGGACGCTCAGCAGCTGTAGGTGGGAATGAAGCGTTTCAGAGCAGTGAAGTGAGTTGTGAGTCTTCGCGTGCGGCTCTCAGTCTGCGGTGAAAAGCTGTTTTTATAACAGACTCAGTGCATATTTTCTCAACAAGTTGCTACAATGTCCTGCGCTGCCCCGGGACTCTGACACACACACCTACTGTACACATACAGTCATACTGTACACACACACACACACACACAGACTGCATCTGTGGACAACAGCACGTTACATACAAAGGACACCAGAAAAGACTTCAGTACTCCGCCAAAACCCTGTGTGAGCTGCAGAGCTCTCACCTGCTGTAGGCTGGTAAGGTGGCTCGAGAAGGTAACTTTGGTTAGATTAGAGTCGCATTTACAACAGCAATAGTCTGCTGGCGCAAAAACAAAAGATCAAAATGAGCACCGAATGCTGCAAAGACACATATTTCTGATGAAGTACAGCTCGATGCACAGCTTCAGTTTGTGGCTAGCATGGATGTTTTGATACGTATTTGCTATGACTCTGGGTCACCACTTCAATTGATTGTAACTAGGACTTCAGTTATTGATTGATTATTGATTAATCTGCAGATGTTTTCAATCAATTGATCAATCGTCATATAAAACTACTATAGAAACCAGTGAAAAATGCCCATTGCAGTTGGGCTTTTTGCATCAGATCCAAAGTCCACAGTTCATAGAGATTCAGTTTACTGATAATGTAACACAAGGAAAAGCACAAAATTCTCACATCTGAGAAGCTGGGACCATCAGAAGCTTGGTATTTTGGCTTGAATATATATGTATATTTTTGCCCGACCTGTGCTGCGGCTGCGTTACGTTTTGGTTCGTTTTCTGCAGCTGAATTTGTCTCTTAGCTTCTTCTTCTCTCTGTCTACAAGAATAAGATGAGAAAAATGCACCAACAAACAACACATGATGCACACCGCAAACAACTATTTACCTTTCCTCAGCTGTATGAAACACACCGGCAGATCTAAACAACGCATTGCACTTCATCTCTTCAACAGGACGAGCTGTGTGAGAACATACGTAAAGATGCTGCCAGGTTGTATCCCTGTTATTATGTTGTCAATGGATCCATGAGGAATGTGAAACAAATATCCTTCAGTCTGCCCTCACCACAGGCCACCAGCCCAGCAGGCAGCATGTCAGAGCACATCTCATCCCAGATTATCTGTGTGTGTGTGTGTACGTCTAGATTTGCATGTGTGCCATTAAGATGTAAACCCTGGATAAGACAGGGGCCTCTGACAAGCGTCTGCACTAATGTCTCAGTCATGTGGAGGCTCTTTGTCTTACCTGGAGCCAACAGGTGAGTCATTATGGAGGATTTTACCATTCGACTGTGTGTGTGTGTGTGTGTGTGTGTGTGTGTGTGTGGGCTCTTATGTCTAAGTAGGACAGGATGATGAGATACAACCAAACACATTTTGATAAATGACTAAAAGGCTTTTATCTAGTGGTGAAAATAAAAGAGAGGTTTCCGATTGATTCATGTCGAATACAGAACAGTATAGTACAAAATCAACAGTCCTCACTTTGTTCAAAACTGCAAAAAGTTCAGCCAAAGTAAACAGGAGGTCTTTTTTCGTATTTTTTTTCCATTTTCCATATATGAATATTGATTAGTGCAGATTTAAAGAAAGAAAAACTCCATTTCACTTGCGGTCAAAAAAGGTGTTAACAACATGTAGCACAGAGAAGAAGTGGACTGCATCTTCTTTACATATATAATAACCTTGAAAATCCCCCAGAAGTGTGTTCGTGTTGGAGGTTTCTGTGTCAGTGTTAACACTGGGCAGAGACACAGTGTTCAGTGTCTCGGTGGAGCTGCAGGGATCTGGTGCTGTGACTCTGTTGCTTCTGCTCTGTGTCTGGTTAGTTAGCGTACCTTTCTCCGGCGGGCGGCTGGACAGCGCAGAGAAAGTGAGGTACATGACGTAACAGCTGATGATGGAGGCTTGAAGGAGCCCCGACCGAGGCTGCTCTGCAGAGACGGAGAGAGAGAGAAAGTCAGGATCATACGGGTTTTTTTAGTTAATCAGGATCCTTACTTTTGGTTTTAACTTTTAGAAATTATTTAGAAAATCAGGATGTAAATCCAGGTGAAAAAAATCTGTGGAATTTCCATTTTAAACCAACAAGCTTAATTGGCAATAAAAAAAAAGCCCCAAATTTAGAGACATGTTAGAAGAGAAGCTCCTGTACAGGTTGAGAAAATGTGAGAAAAAAACTTACATAATTCTGCAACAACTGATGAAGATCATCTAATATGATCAAAAGCTCCAGAAGAGCTACTAAATGGCCCTGGTGGTGAGCTTGTTTCCCCAAGGTGAAGAAAGATGTTTGCAGGTAATATTATTAATATATAATATAAAGCTCGTATCTCCGGCCTTCACATGAATATGGTGGAGTAAAAAGTACATGTTTACTTTTGAATTGCAGTCAAGGAAAATTAGATTCCATTAATCTCCAGTAAAGCAGCAATACTTCACCCCAAACCTGAGAACATTTGAATAAATGTACTTATTGTACTTACAGCTGCTGACAGTGGAAGTATGCTTCAGTCATAAAACCCAGACATGTGCAGACAAAGCAGGCCTGCAGTCAACATTTGGTTTTTAAAGGGAGAAACAGCTAATATTAGCTTACATCTAATTATTATTATCTGCAGCAGCGCTGGTTTCAACATGGGGGATGTTTGCAGAGCTGGAGATGGACTAAGTGTTATTTCTCCGCTGAGAACCGACGACAGACACGCCGGCGCGTTCATCGTCAACTCACTCTGCTTCACGCACGGTGTGACGGCAATGAAGGACATGAGGCCGCAGAGTCCCAGGTTGATCCACAGCAGCGCCTTGTTGAAGTGGCAGGCGATGGGGTGTGTGTAGTACTTGTACATGAAGGTGAAGGCCATGGTGGCGATGGTGTAGAAGAAGAGGGTGGCGCACATCACCGCCAGATACCAACGCTTGTTCTCTGCCGCTCCGGTCAACCTGAGGGGGGCGACACAGAGGCCAGAGGGGGGGGGTTTCGGCTTTTAACTGCTGCAACTTTAAACCATCTTTCAAACTATTCTGATGGCACAAGTTTGTGTTTGTAGAAAACATTTGAAATTGGTGCAGTCTCTGAGTTCCTGGGTCAGATATGTGTTGGAGGCATCAAAGCTGGACATTTTCAAAGTCCAGATATTATTGCACTTTTGGAGCTACATGCGGCGACAAAGCAGCTGGATTATGATGCATGTGTGGTTAACAGAAATCTGCTGTAAAAAAGAAAGCTTGTAAAGAGGGGGGACTGATTCCTCAGGTTGTCTTCTGACATGCAAACCCAGAGGAGAGAGACAGTCAGGTTGTTTCCTTTACAACTGTTTGCCTGTTTGTTTGTTTTGACATTCGCTCCTCACATGTTGATTTTTCCTCCAGTTTAACGGGAGTAAGAGGATTTTTGTGCGTCTGCCTTGGAAAAGGTCCTGAATGGATAAATCCTCTTAGTTGTTGTAGCCACAACTCTGCCATGTCACCGCAGAGTTCAGAGGTGGCTGAGAGAGACGGCACAGCAGCAACAGCTGGACGCAGTAAATAACATCTGGGACTAGCTGGCTGAATGAGCGAGGGCATGAAGGACAGGAAGACTCAAAAACAAACAAACAAACAAACAAAGCAGTAAGAATGTAAAGAAAGAATCAACTAAAGTAGCAAACAAGCACATAAAGAAACAAATGGAGCGCAGCATTAGCTCAGGCAGAGCACCGAGGTCATGTGACAGCTGACTAGGAACATCCAATCAAATCCATGCAGGTGGGCAGTGAAGCCATTCAACCCGCCACTCTGCTGAAACGTTCGTGCTGCTGCTCTTCGCTGCCGCTGCTCCCCCTTCGCTGATTAGTCGATTGACAGAGAAATAAACAGTTTTGAAAGCCACAAACTAGAAAAAAGTGTCCCAGATGTTTGGACGGACGGGACAGATGTTGCAGAGGTCAGTCTGCCATCAGTGTAGAAGAGAGGTTGGAGTCTGTGTGTATATGTAAGAAGCTAACATATTATCACTGTCCTGTGAGAACCACGTATCTCCAAAATGTCAACTTTTCACAAGGACTTTTTCAGATAAACCAAGGTCCCTTTTTTAGTTGAATAACTAAAAAATGAAGTTTCATTTTGTCGTCATCTTTTAGATTTACTTTGAATGTTGGGATCAATGAGCCAGACTGCTATATGGCAATACTGTATTCACATGTGTCAGCGTGATGAAGTCAGGTACACCCAAACATGACTCCCACATGAGATTATTTTACATGTCATTCCAAAGCTATGAGCATTAATCTGCTGCTGGGTTCAGTCTTTCCACCAGATGTTGGAACGTGGCTGCAGGGATTTGCCACTGATGCTGGGTGATAAGTTCTGGCTCAGATGTGCTGCTCTGTTGCAGCATTAAGGAGTCTAGACCACAACCAGGACAAACAGCTGCAGACCAACAGCACACAAATGTATGTGGATCACTTCTGGTCATATACACGGTGATATAACATTTTATTTATATAACCCTCTCACTCACCAGTTCTTGTTCCAGGTGTGTGCAAAAGCTGTGATGAGGATGAGCTGGATGAGGATGAAGGCAAATCCTCCCACCACACCAACATAATGCCAAGCTGAGGGAGGGAGAGAAAAAGAAGAAGAAGCATCGTCCCCACACTTTGATTTATTTCAGGGAAGTGAGCGAGGGAGAGGAATAAAGAGAGCAAGCTGTAAATCATAACTCAGCTCTGATATCAGGCTTGTATCACCGTCAGATTTATTGTTCCCAAACAAAGTGAAATCAAGCTGCAGAGATTTATGGTCCAATAACTCACAGCAGCGAGTGGACCTGAGGAGCAGGTCTCTGCTGCCCTCTAGCAGGATCCAGGAGGAGGTGCACTAACACCATCCTCATCGTCACAAGCAGTTTCTCACCATGCAGGAAGGACTCTGTTGGGATGAAGAAGGCAGCGGCACACATCCCGAGCAGCGTGATGAACTTCAGGAACCAGAAGCTGCAGAGGCGACACAGAGAAACCAGTTCACAGTTTAAACCTGGAGACTGAACCTGGCTTCTCTTTGTTTTTGTAATTCACATTCATTTATAAACTTTCGTTGTTAACATGAATTATTTTGTTCATAATCCACACACATAACTCTGAATTATGAACTGTGAATTTTATCATCAAGGGATTGTACCAGATGTTTTGCAAGTTTTAGCCTATTTACTACAAATGATGTATTATAACTAACCTCTTCTAAAACCATGTTATTCGTTTAAATTCATGTTTTAAAGTTCCCTTGAATCATTCATTTCTCTATAATAAAAAAACTAATGAAAAGCAGATTTTTCTAACTTGCCTGAGTTGTGTAATGCTTGTGAAAAGCAACATTTTGACATCATGTTATATGTTCAAATCAGAACTTTTATTTTCATACGTTTCAGTGCTAAAATGTTAAGTCGATTATTGCATTTGTTTTTACATTTACTGGTTCCTGCTTCTAAAGATCTGAACATCTTCTGCTATCTTCTCTGATATAGATTTCATTGGAAATTGAATAGATTCAGAATGATTAGATGGTGTTGCCTCGGACTGTGATTTCTGGGTTATGTGACACTTTAAAGGCACGAACTGTAATCCAACTAAAGCACAGGAGTTGCCCCCTGCATCAACAACATTCAGACACAGCAGCAGAAGCTAGTCAGCAACTGGATCTCTTATCCATGTTTACACTTTAAATTAGCATCAACTGAGAAATACATGAATGCTTGTTTTCCATTTACAGGTACAACTCTTCAGTGATGTGTGTCACTACACCAGCAGTTTCTAGATTGAATCTTTAATCAGATCCAACAAACAGAGTGACCAAGTTTGCACAAACAGTGTCCATGTGACTCTGTCTGGTCCTCAAGAGGACACACAAGGTTTCAGCAGGGCGCTGGGTCACTACTTGACCGCATTTCAGACCACTAAGAGCTGTAACCTTTGCCAAAGACCCTGGAACCTTTCACCGTGGCACCAATAAGACTCTTGTGAGTAGATTTACAGCAGAGAGGACCAGCAATCCAGTCTGTCAAATCCTAATCTGAGCTACGTCACCGCTCTAATCTACTGCGCTGCAATGGAAAGTGTGACAACAAAGAGCTTTAAATAGACCAGCGAGCCAGGTCAGGTGAAAACGCTCACCCCTTACAGACGGTGTGGAGTATTTAAACGTGTGTGTGTTTCGAGAGAGGTGTGGAAACATCTGGGATCTGATCCCAAAAATCATCTGATTCAGGGAAATGAAGATAATAATAATAATAATTCAGACAAAAGTTTCCTCCAGTTTGTGGAAGATTTGGGAATTTCAAGCTTCCAGAGAATCTTGAAGGAGGTGATGCATTCAGGCCTCCATGTTTTTCTTTCTGATCGCCTGTTTGTCAACACGATCAATAAAAACTTGATACTTGATACTTTTATGATATCTGGTTTGAATTTATGTCATTGGATTTGCTTTCTGAGTCGTGACTGTTGTGCTGTGTTCATGTGCGAGTACAACAGGAAGATGTTGGATGAGTTACACTCTGCAGCACTGACCCGTTGTGTATGAGCGCTCTGAAGTCCTGACTGGACTTCACGTCTATGAGGAAGATCGCCATCATCAGGTAGAAACAGGAAGTGCCGAAGCAGACTCTGTAGACCGCCGAGAAGCCCACCAGCATTTCACAGTGGCCTCCGCCGTGCGCCTGATCACACACCATGTTGAAGAAAGGCACCTGAAACACACACACACACACACACACACACACACACACCGTATGTTATCCACCACCATGTGTGACTCTCTGTCAGAAGATGCCAAGTTGTTTTTGGTAATATTTCACGATGATAAAAATGACAGAATCTCTTAAATGAGAATAAATGAATTCATTTTTTTGTTTGTTTTTTTTAGGAGTAGATTCTTATCTATGAAAAGTTAAATCAGAAACTTTTAGAAAATGTCTCAGTGAGAATCATCTTCACACGAAGAGCGTGTGACACTGAACTCACATTATTTAAATGTGCATCATGAAACATCATGAGACATCATGAGACATCATGAGACAACTCTCCCTGAAAGTTATCTGTGTCAGGACTTGATTATACAGTGATGTTACACAGTTCTGTTGCCAGTTGTCTAGCAGGAGATTATTGGTTGTTATGGTGATATTTGTGGCAATGTTTTTTTCTTCTTCTGTTGACCGATCCATGAACATGTCATGGAGGACAAGATCCAGCGCTCACATTTTCCCTGACGAGCTCGGAGACGGTGCGGGACAGCATGAGGCAGGAGACGGCGCAGCTCATGATGTGGAAGAGGGTGTACATGACCCGCGTGCTGGTGGAGGATTTGACCGGAGGACAGAAGGCACAGCAGAGCGAGCAGGGCGCCGGTCCACAGCAACAGCATATCTGAGGAGGAGAGGACGGAGGCAGCTCAGCATCCACACAAACACACAGTCCAACAGCCTGACGGGAAACACGTCCCGGACAGAAGAGGGAGGGTGACGAGTTCAAACACACCCACCGGGCCAAGATTAGAAAAGTAGACTTATTTATTTTACTGACACGTGCATCGTGTGTCAGCAAAAAAAGCATATTGACAGGTGTGTTAGTCATCTGTCATCCCATGTGACAGATGAGAAGGAAACCCAACATAAAGGGTCACAGTCTCAGTAAGGTGCTGGTCCACCATGAGCCCCCAGAGCAGCTTCAGCCTGTGGATGAACAGCATTCTTCCGAAACGAATTCCTCACTTTGTGCTTTGAACGCAGCCTGAGATGTCGCTTCCTCAGGTGTTAAATTAAACTTAAACTGTGTCTGTGAAACTCTGTGGTATTGAATGGACTCCAGGAAGAATAGTTGTCACAACATCAGTAAGAAGTAAATAGTGCGCACGCATTTATTCATGTAGTTGAGCTTTTGACTGAGCTCTTAAAATTGCTCGTGTTAATTTTGTTTTGCTTTCTAACCATCTGACACTTAAAGGATACGTTCACATTTGTTCACATCTATCTTAATGCAACACTGACATGGCCATGTGTACGTTGAAAGAGTTTGGGGTCACAGTCATTGTTCTTCATGTCCAAACCAACCAAAGTCCTTGTTCTGTGTAAAAGTGCATTCTGAAGTTCAGCTGAAGCAAATATGAAGCTTCATCAGTCTGAATTAGACAAATCAAACGGGGTCTCGAAAGGTTTTATGATGCCAGGGATCTTTGCATGTTGTGTGTCTCCATCACAATACGTCAACACCACATGAACAGTATGGGATTCATGCATTGAGTCCCAGGAACTCAAACTCAAGCTGTCTGAAGACTTTTGGAGGTCAGTGTCTCAGACAACTTCCACTGACAGGGATTTTGGCAGCGAGGCGGTTGGTGGCAGTTAATCTAATGAGTCCAACAGCATCTGTCTGGTTCTGATTCTGATAAATCAGGGCTGTGGACGACTGGACGTAAGCCCATCACCGCTGATCCTGAACTAAATCTAAGGAGGCAAAACCTGCACGCACATCTGTCTGATGCCTCAGCAAACTCTGCAGATTACAGTCTGGAGGTCTGGCTGCATTATCAGGGCCACAACATGAGGCAGGAAAGGAAATGGTTTCAGCGACCAAATAAATGTGGCGGTATTTTCTGCTTTGCTCTGTGAAATGCTGAATGATTTTCTGGGAATTAGTCACATGAAGTAAAGCAGAAATCGCTCTTTTGTCTCCGTACTGCACTGTGTGATTTATGAATGAACTGAAATCCATATATATATGTTATTACTCATCACGTGCATCAAGTCATAATCGGATGGATAATACAGAAAAGATTATCCGACATCTTCTCACTGAAGGAGACTGAATGAGAAGATGCTTTAATCGAGTCCAGTAGCTGAAAAGTGGTTTGACCCTGTAACAGATGAGACGTTTGTTTCTGACCCTGTATCTCAAAACCTTTTGTTGTGCAGGAAAAGAAACATGATCTGTTTGGTGACCCTGTGACCTTCCCTCTGTATTTCATTATCTTTACATTTACTCATTACTTATTAAACATATTTCTCCTGGATTTTCTGTTCTTTTCTTCCTATTTTATATTCTTTTGCTCCCTTTTGATAAAAGTAATACACAAAAATAGTTATATCATTCATTATCTGCACTCTGGTCGCGTTGTTTGTCAAAACACAGAGAGGCAAAGTTATGTGAACGTTTCCGTCGTGACTGGAGACATCGTCACAACTCCAAACCAAAGCCATGAGTCAGGAAATAACCTACTTTCCGAACTGAAAGGCTGCTGCCAACATCGCTCACTATGCAGGACTTAAAAAAAGATTAAATACATGAGATTTGGTTGGATGCACTACGTAGACCGGTTGGTGCTTCATTTGTATGCTTCCAACACTAAACAAATCACTGATTATTCAACCTTTCAGTTTAATCCAGAAGTCCTGAATCAAATCATTTTATTTCATTTTACTTAATCTCCCCTTTACAGACCCGGTGGCTGAATGTACACTGTAGATGTGGGAAGTCAATGATGCCATTTTGTGTATCTGTATTTTTGAAAATGTATAATCTATTGAGTCATTTTACTGCATTGTGCATTTAACCACTGCATGTCTGTCCCCTGGCCTGGTTTAAGGTTAACACAGAATAATACAGTGGGTCATACAGAATATCCAGGTCAAACAGCATCTGATGTGAAGTGTTGAGGAATAATCAATGAGCAGAGCATCCGTTATGTTTTTGTTCTGCGTGATAGTCTTAATTCAAGCATTGCGAAAGTCTGTAAAAATGCCCCAGACAGACTTTTCCAATCAGTCATATATTTATATTCATAGAACCACAGACCAGGACTCACTCCAGTTGTTTGTTTGCACATGATTATAAGATCTCCTGCATCTTTCCAAGTATTCAAGAGGCTAATCTGAGAGCTAATCCTGCATGAATCACATACTTAATGCACCAGTGATCCAAATGTGCCTTTCATCATATACAGCAGCGACTTTGTGTATCATGTTTTAGTTATTGATTTCAAGAGTCAGTAAATTGATTTGGGTGGAAATAGGAATAAATGTTAAGACTGATGGACTCATTTTTCAGTCAGTTACAGAATATAAATATATTTTGAATTAATATAACTTCTGTTTTATAACTTTGTTTGTCTTCTTTTCTTACATTAACTACATGTGGAGTTTTTAATTTGAACATTTGTAACAAATAATATGACTTTGATTTTAATTTTGTTTTCATATTTTGATTCTTTACTTTTCCGCATGTATCTTTACTGTTGTCAATATTGTTTTATATCACTTAAAAAGAGGTTGTGAAAAAGGCTTTTTCAATGTTCTTAACTTACATTACCTACATTTATTCTCTTCTGTTTTCTTATTTTATTTTATTTCATGGTTCTGACGCATGTAGCAAAAGAAATTCCTTATTTGAATGTACTTGGTGAATAAGGAGTTATTTCATGAAAATAAATTAAAATCCTTAACATGTACCAAAAACCCTCTGCCACCATGTTGTACTGTACACAATGTGACAAATGGAGAATTAAGTAACTTTTATTGTGTTTGTATTCAGGGTTTTTATAGAGCATAAACAATAGTTTACACTCTTAATGAGTTAAACGGTGGTCAGTTGTTTATTGCTGTTGCCATTTTCAATATTTGCACTATAACGAGTGAAAATAGCATTTTTGTTTTCATTCAAACCTGATGCTTCTTAAACCTTTTTGTAGAACTGTGGCCACATGTGGGCACATAGGATTTTCCCTTCATTTCCCATGATTCATTGCTTTAAAGACATCATCATTAGGCGACCTGACTGATGGACTGGGACCACCGGCAGGAAACAACACAGAGGTACGGTGTGTCTAATTCTTATTTTACTTTTGTGATAAAACCATTGAAAGGTTTATCCAAGACATTTTAAAACAGTGTAACAGTGGCACAAATATAAGTTAGTCTTTCAAAACTTCCATAGATTTGACGTAAAGGATCAGGCGGCCGATATTCTGCAGTTTCGTTATTGTCAACAAATCCAATACAATGAAGAAGGCCCAGCGGTGCTTAAGCTAAATGCTAACATCAGCATGCTAACATGTTAACATGTTGATGTTTAGCAGAAACGTTTACCATCTTAGTTTAGCTTGTTAGCGTGAATGAAAATGAGTACTAACCATAAAGTACAGCTGAGGCCGATGGGAATTAATTAATTTCACTCAAAACCACCCATGTCAACCTGATGGTGGCGCTACAGGAAAAGTCAGGGAATCATCCACGACAGTAGGGGGCATCCTCTGGTGACCATGAATGGCTGAACAAAATTAACGGGCAGGGTAAGGATGTCAGAAAGTACTGAGAGACTGATTAACATGGTTTTGTTTGTGTTCTCAGTTCACAGTCATCACAGTTACTCAAACAGCTTCAACTTCCCCAGAACCAAAGTAACTCTTTGGACAAACAACTCTCCAAGCCGTCAATGAAAAATCTACATTTCTGCACACACACACCAAGGCTGACCATCCCTCAAATCAGCTGTTTGACGAAATGATGCGAATGATGCAAAACTGCAATATCGTCCCTGAAATCCAAAAACTCAAAATACAGACGTTTCAGAGAAACTTCAGAGAAAACGGTTTTCAGAAACCTGTAGAAGAGCGTGTGCTGGTGGTGAACAAAATAACATGAACACCTGACAATATCATGCAATTAAACTTGAGTCAGCACCTCTCTGACAGCTTCAGAAAGAAAGAAAAACAACATTATAGCTGACTTGCTGAATTAGATTGTGCAGGTGTTCCTGATGTTTTGGCCAACCGCTGGAATCAGCTGAAGTTAAAACATGAAAATCACCTCGACAGATATCATCATCACAGTGGCGGAACATCATAACTAAGTACATGCATCAAGTATAATTCTGAGGTACTTGTACTTCACAGTTCTTGAGTACGTCCTTTTTATGGCACTTTATACTTCTTCTCTGCTACATTTCAGAGGGAAATATTGTACTTTTCGCTCCACTACATTTACTCGACAGCTGTAGTTTATAAAATACGATTCATTGTTATGGATTTAACTTTCCAAAAGTATTTTAAATTGTTAACAAAGGGATCCACGTTCACGCAGCTGCATTAAAATGCTGCTTACGTGTTAATGCATTAGTGGTAATAATCCAATAATGTAACATGTAGTAATATGAATACACTGAAATACTTTAGCTATATCTTTCTGATGATACTTCTTTACCTTTGTTTTAGTATTTTCACACTGTGGTATTGCTACTTGTCCGAATACTTCTTCCATCACTAAATAAACATCTAATATGTAAAATCTCAGAATATTTCAGTAGCTGCTCAAATGATGAATTCCCTATACCAGAAATATTATCAATAAAATCAACTCCAAAGTTAATATTTAATCATCTACTAAGTCAAATATTCCTTTGTTTTACAATCAGAACTAAGCTGACTCCAGCTGCAGTCACTGCCTCCTGAGCTCATCAGCTCTCACCTGATAGGCCACCATGTTGAGGAAGTAGTTGTAGGCGCCGCTGCGGTTCATCCCCTGAGTGGCCGACATTGTGCCTCTAAACTGTTTTTCCTCGGCAACCACGACTCTACATTTGGCCATGAACTTCCAGCACAAACAGGTCTTCTCAGCGTGCCTGCAAAGATGGCATCCTCACATCCTTAAAGAGGCCAGAACACAACTTCTTCCTCTAATAGGCCTGTTAGAAAATGAAAATAAAAAGTAAAACCACAAAGTCCAGCAGGTTGCCCGCACTCGCTCCTTATGCTGGATTAGCAGTAAATCTAGTCCGGCTGGGCTCCCTGCAGCCGAGAGCCTCAGCATGAGCGCCAGTTCAGCTGCTCCCAGTCCAGCCTCACAGCGGAATAAGTTGTTTTTTTGCTGATATCCTGCGTGCTTTGGCTCTGCGGCTGTGTTGGGTGCTGCCAGAAAAGAGGGAGAGGTGGTGGCGAATGCCCGGTGCCCTCCCCCATCCTCCCCCTGTCCTACCCAGATTAAGCAGAGAGTCTGTGAGGGGAGGAGGGGGTGAGGAGGAGGAGGAGGAGGAGGAGGAGGAGGTCGACAGGGACCATGTGTCAGTCCCATCTGTCCCTCCCTTCCCTTCCCCCAGCACTGCACAAACCCCACAGTACAATGGGATCGGGCAATACTCCTGTTTAATCCAGATTTATAAAATTAAACAATTAACCCGTGATATCTACATGCTGACACCTGACAGCCCACAGCCTCCCACTTACAGACCCCCCCCCCCCCCCAAGTCTGAGCCTGTGTGTCACTAACAGAAAGAGGCCACGTCCATAATCCTAACAAGTTATCATGACTGCATTACGACCCAGAAACATTGCTGTCTGTGATGGAATCCACAAAGGCAGGTCCGTTAGTAGATGTGCTCACAGCTTAATAATAAACAGGCCGATGGATTTTTTGGGGCTCTAATGAACCGAAAAGGCTCCAGGCAGAGAATAAACTAATATTTTAGCTTTCAGATCATTTACTCTTTTAATTCCCTGCTATCATACACGGTCTGCTAATAAAATACACTGTTTTCATTAAATAAGAACACGGCTCATTTCACGCGAGCTTTCCTGCTGCTCTCAAATGTTTGCTTCTTCTACTGTTCGTAGCCACAGAGCATGGCAAGTTTTCCCTTAACTATAGTGTTGATCTTTAGCTGCAGTTATTGTCACTCTCAGCACCATCCAAACTTCCTGTGATGATAAACTCTGTTTCATAGTTTGTGTTTTGGAGTTGGGTATATGTTGAAGAGTCAGACAGGCTGTTTCCTGTACAACACAGCAGCAGTGAAATGAAATGATGCGTCTGGTGGCTGTTAAAAAGCGCTGAGTGCACGAGGAGAGAGTCCGATTAGATTTGGGTTAGTGTGTGCGGAGGAGGAGCGCCGGGATAATCCCGTCGTTGTTCAGCCCTCCTCTCAGTCAGGATGACCTTCACCAGCCCCGACGGGACATTAGCAGCGGTCCCGCTACACTCTCTGAGTCGCCACAGACGGGCGTCACTGAGCCAGAGACTGTCCAATCAAGCTGCAGTGATCTGTCACTGTACTGCAGCTCACCTAGTAACACACTTTACCCGCACGGAACTGTGATAAATGCTGTTTGTGCCAGATGCCATGATGAAGGCCCAGAGTCCTCTACATCACAGCCTTTCTCAGTCTGACCTGTTGAATTTGGATTCACTCCCAGTGGTGGAATATAACTACATTTACTCAAGCACACATTTACAAGTACAGTTGATATGATTGGTCGATTATTCAATAAGTCGATTGACAAGAAAATGAATTGGCAACTATTTTAAATAACATTTAAGTCATTTTTCATATAAAAACATTTGATGGTTCCAGCATCACAAATGTGACCGCTGCTTTTCCTTTTCCACTGTTTTATTGTAACGTGTGTTTAATAATGTGGAGCTTTGGGCTGCTGGTTGGACACAACAAGTGTTGTGAAGGCGTCAATCGATTAATGGAGAACATAAATAATCAGCTGATTAATTCATAATGACAATAATCATTAGTCGCAGTCTGATACAAAATAGTTCAAAATGAGCTCCACTTCAACCAACTCCAACAGTGAAATCCTGCTTTTACATTAATGCATGAGTAATAATAATCTCATGATATAATAGTATAACAGTCACAGTACTGCATAACTTACAGTGTGGTATTAGTACTTTTACTTAGTAAAGGATCTGAATACTTCCTCCACCACTGCTCACTTCAGTAACCAGCAGGTGGTGTTAACCCATCTAACCCAGTTAACCCACTGCACCAACTGATTTCCAATCAGAGGCAAAAACGTCGGTTCAACTGTATTCTTATTGTCATCCGTTATTAACATTAACATGGAACTAGATTCTTTATCCTATCAATGGATGACATGCTGTATTTGTATTCATTAGCTTGGTAGTGTTTCTGTAAAGATACTATTTGAAATGACAACAGATGTTCAGAGAAGAGAAACAATCAGCTTAAAAGAAGAAAAAGCGGCGTGAAGTACGAGCGACGACAGAGTCGAGTTGACACAAATCTCACTTTTGGCTGCTGTCGTGTTTCTCTGCAGCACAAAGGCTTCAGTGGGATGGGATGTTTTCAGGACTGCACCTCTTTATGTTGGAAAAAAGGAGCCTGTGCCAAAACCTTGTAATGTAATTCTTCAGAGGAGCCACAGTCTGTCAGTTCACTTTCTAGGAACTGAGCAACAAACAAGAGGTTAAATACGAGGAAACGTAGCTAAGAGGCTTGGACTTAAAAACCCTCTTAAAAAAAGGCTCTCCGAACCTTCGAGCAAATCTACAGTTGTGGGATTATTAGTCGCTCGGAGTACAAAGGAACCTCCCGGCCTCCAGAACGTCTGCCGCTGCTTCATTATAAATTTAAAAAGCACATCTATGTCTATGTGATCTAATAGTTGGTTCTGTTCTTATAAAGCAAGACCTACATATAAGCCGGGCTGTCACATGTGAGGAAGCATCAAATGTTTTTCCATCAGTCATCGCACTTAAAAATACATTTACAACAACTTCTATAATCTATGCTCGCGGCTCAGGGAGCGGCCATGTTGGTCTGTCGCTCCACCACCTTGAAAACTGAAACATCTCAACAACTACCGGATGCATTGCCATGAAATTGTGCACAGAGATAAATGGACCCCGGAGGATGAATCCCCTCACTTTTCATCTAGCGCCACAGTGAGGTTCACATGTGTGGTTTTACGTGAAATCTCTGAACAACTATTGGATGATTTGCCGATACATTTTGTGCAGGCGCTCATTTCCCCCGCAGAATGAATTGTAATAACTTTGGTGGATCTCTTTTTTGCATCTAGTGCCATCATCAGGTCAAAGTTTCAGTTTGTCAAATACTTTGAATTACAAATGACATTCACACCTCAGCTGAACGTGGAACTCATCATACTGCTTGTCACTGTGAGCATGTTAGCATGCATTAAGCTCCAGTTAGCATCATGCTGGAAGAGTGAGTCGCCGGCGAGGCTGTTGACTTTTAGCCTAGTTTGTACTTGATGTGATAGTTACAGAGAATATCTGTGGTCTGTGGCTGTGACGTGTCTGGAGCTTTAATTTAGCAGCTGTTACACATCTTCAGCACTGCAGTTTTCTACTCTGAAAATGATTGAGTGCTTTATGAAAAGATGTTACGTGTGATGAATAAAAAGAGAGTTATAACTAAAGAAATAACGTAATTTGAATTTTGCGTTTAGATATTCGTCTCATAAACATGTCCTCCTCCAGAACAGAACTTTTAGGACCAACAAACGTCCCCGCAATTTTAAAACTTGTCTCACATAATATCCTTAATCTCAGTTTGGATTATTCCCTCCAACAGGAGCGGGTCCCTGTGATAAACACGTGTTGCTCTGAGCAGTCCGGGCAGCCGGGTCCGGCATTCCTGGGGGCCCCTTTCTCTCTCAGATAATTGCTGCTGCCTTGTGGGAGAGGAGGAAGTGCCAAACAGAACAAACAAAAGCAAATAAGCGGATGCAAATCGCCGCTTGAGTGAAAGCGCTCAATCTATGGTTTCAACGGGCTGGCGCAATAATAGTTGGCTGGAATCCAAACTTGTTCACAAAAAAAGGACGAGAAAAATGATGCATTCATTCTTCATTTACAACTCTTTTTGAGCCTTTTTTGACTGGCATTGTTTTTTTAAACCTGTTTTACATGTAGTTAAATAAAAAGGTGGGTGTTGTAAATGATTCACATGTAGAATTGACCTTCCCATAGAAACACAATGTACCCATTCATAACTGTGGCACGACTGAGTGCACAACCTGCTCATAATCTGAGGAATCAGTGTATTAAAATAGTCCGGAAAGATTCAATCTATACCACATTCTTTAACTCACATATTATTGGCTGAAACACGGAAAGAAGCTCATGTTTTATTGACAAAACCTGATGTTTAACTCTGACATTTTGGTTACACATTTTTTTGTCTGATTAAAATGATGTATGACCCCTCTGTCTATGTATTTTGTGTACTTTTGGTTTGGACTAAACACCTATTTTACAAATTTTCTTCTTGGATATTTCTTATTTGAAGGTTTTTAGAGGCCTGAAGAGTGAAAAATATACAAAATTTCACAAGAAAAAAGCAAAGATTTGAGAAAGTTTGGTGTGGAGGAACTTTATTACATATTTGTTTATGACAGTTTGAAACATTTTTTTATTTTTCAAATATTAGCAGATAAAGAGAAAATATGTGCAACCAGTTTGTGTAATACAGTGTATTTCTCTTGCAGGTGTATTTTCCTGTGCACTTCTCTTTCACTGGTAACAATTAAACTTTACTTAAACTCCTATTTAGCATTTATGAGCAGTATATAAAATGTTGATACTTGCGTTATAACACACTATAATGTAGCTGTACGCAGGTATAAGTTTTTATCAATAAATTGTTAGTCAACAACAATAACTATAACTGAAGCTATCACAGATAATGAATGATAAAACTATGCAAAACACAGTTGTAATAATAGAAAATATGTATTACGGTACATTAATGAACATAATCTTTATTTCTGCTTATATACTACTTATAAATGCTAAACTGATGGATCTTTTTGTCTTACGTCTTGTGTTAATTGCACTGGTTTTGTGCAGGAATTTTTCCAAAATGTCATAGACCATTTTTTAGGTAAACCCTTTCACATGCACGTGTAAAACCTTTTGAGTGATTGAACTTGTCACCCTGTGCTTATTTTTTTCCCACTCTGAGAGATATCTATCATGCTTTTATCATCACACCATAAAACAACTGTTGCATCCTGCAGAGTCTCACCTGAGTCCGAAACCAGCGTCCTGACATCTTGTCCCTGAGGCCGGAGGCCACGAGAGCTCCGAACAGTCAGACAGCCGTCAGTCATACAGCAGGATGAAGGGGTTGGCGTGACGACAGCGACGTCTCCCCGGCCCCGGTGCCATTCCTCCGGCCGCTCCCGACCACACACATCTCCTGAAGGATGAGCCAGACAAACCAGAGAGCTCTGATGTGGTTCTCGGTCCTGCTCAGGATTGAAGGCACAAGCAGGTTTCTCTTTTCTGTAAGCTAATTATTGGTAGGTGGCTTGAAAAAGCTCAAGCACCCGAAAGGGCTGGAAAGTCTGGAGACACAGGAAACCTGTTACAGTGGTTGAAGGGCTATTTGTATTAAAGTAAACCTCTTATAACAGACAGGAATAGAACGAGGAGGAGCACAGAGTGATTTAGTTAAAAGTCCACATAATCCAGTTATTGTCTTTTTCTCATAATCTCTCAGACAATAACAAGATAGTAGATAAATCTGATCAGTCAGACATATTAATATATTGCCTTAAACCTGCTGATTGATAGTTTGATTAAATCAGAGATTAAGGCCAAAGGGTCAAAAAATGATTCAGTTGACTGACAATGACTGAACAAAAGTGTTTGTAGTTTAGACCAAAAATGATCATCAGTTTATAGTTTGTAATTCTAATTTAAGATGCACCTTCAACACCAGGAAACACTTCATGTCACTGATGAACTCTGAAGTATTTGGTGGATTTTCTCCAAAACATGTTGTGTACTTCCCCACATCGAACCCTCGGCCCTGTGTCAGGATCTACTCTAAACACCTTTATTATTGTAGTTTCATTTGTTTAATTATTTATTATTATTTTTATTTATTTAAGTGTAAGAGTACTGTGTTTTATATAGCTCTGTTTTATTAAGTTTTCAATACAGTTGAGTGTAAGTTTTTGTGTTTGTTTACATCATCATTATTTTGGAGTGAATATTGGTCATGGCTGGTCCAGTCATGAGTTATATAAATTATTAAGCACTACAACATCAGGAATCGTACTTAATTGTGATCTAAATATCCACAGATATTTTTTTTTTTAACATATTTCTTCTTTAAATTGTACTTTCCTTCTGCTTCGTAAGATTCTTATTCTTGGAAAATGTTATATACACAAATTAGAAAGTGAAATTAAGGTTTAGTGTATTTCACAATGAGTTTCTTTCTTATATGAGAGTCATGTCAAATAAAAATGCAATGGTACCTGGTATGGTACATAATAGAAGTACATGATAAGAATATTTTATTCATTTTATATTGTATTATTATTATTATTATTATTTTAATCTCTTGTCTGTCTCGATTAGTCTTTTCTTTCTCATTGTGTCTGTATTGTGTGCACCTGATCCTGTTGAATGCACAGTTAAACCGTGATGCTTGTAAATGAGAAATTGAACGTTTTTCCTTTCCGGTACTACCCCCTTTTCCCTCCGACGTTTGACGGAACCTTTCTTTTTGTTCCGGCCTCAGTGGAGCAAACATGGCGGCAGAGGGAGACGTCGATTTGGACCTGGAGGCCGACGAAAACTGCACTGGAAAACCGGCAGAAAAGCCTCGGAAACATGACAGCGGAGCCGCTGATTTGGAGAGAGTCACGGACTATGCCGAGGAGAAGGAAATCTCCAGCTCCGACTTAGAAACGGTGAGAGCTCCGGGCTAACGTTAGCCAGGAAACATGCGGCCACTGTGGCTGCACTGTCGGTACATCATCACTTACACAAACCATGTGAGGGTTTTAGCTTGCGAAATGTGTACTTTGTCTTAGTAGTTGTCTAGTTAAGAGTTTTGCTTGAATACAAGACGCTAAAAGGCAATTAGCGCTTGTAAGCGCTTTGTAATTGTGACGTCGCTGATTAACTCAGTGGCTAACTGCCCCATAGCTAGCTAGCTAGCTAGCTAGCTAAAGCTGTTTCATTGAACCAACAAGTTAACAAGAAGACACAGTGTCAGTGACAAACTTCAGTTTCACCAGTAACTTACACAGACAGAGCGTAGTGTAGATGTACAACAACAAATAAATTAATAATAAACACATTAAACAACTGGAAATAGCATTAATAAATAGAATAACGTCAAACCTTCAGGGCTTGAAGGATGTCGTGCAAGTATTCACAGAAAATAACTGTCCAGAATAATCTGAATAATTGTCTGATAACATGATTTTCCTTAATAAGGATGAGTAACATCAGGGTTGCGTCTTATTTCTGATCATCGATTAATCGGTGGCTTATTCTTTGATTTACCAATTAATCAAAAATTGTGAAAAATGTCCATCACAACTTCTGAGAACAAGGTGACATCATGAGGTCTTGTTTTGTCTCATTAACAGTCCAAAACTCAAAGATATTTATTGTAGAATAACAGAACATGCAGACAAACAGCAGCTCTTTGTGTTTGAGGAGCTGGAATTAGAAGTTAACGTGTTGTTTCAGCTCTAGATAACATACTTAAGTATAAATATAATAATGTGTTTCTGATGAAGGTCTAGCTACAGACTCGCCTTAACTAACAAGTATGTTTTTACATTTCTTTGTAATGTTTCTGTTCAGACGTCTGGCAGCAACAACAGAGCACTTATGTAATATAGATTGGAAAAATGTGTGAATCTGTTTGTTGCTCCCTCTTAAGTGTTTGACATTGAACCACTTAAAGTAAATTCTTCTTTACGAAGGACACACTGGTTGAATGAATTTAGATTCAGATGCTTGGACTGTAATATGATATCTAATTTAAGTATACGATATGTGTATTCGATATGTGTCACGATACCTGTTCAGGACGGGAAAGTCACCTGTGGGGTTGTTGGCATCCTCCAGTATTTAAGATAAATGGAGATAATCCCGGGTGATATATGAAATATTAGTTCTTTGCAGTATAAAAGTAGATGACAGATTCAAGTATCACAATTTGCGTTACCTAAAAAAACACCACAGTAGAATTACTTGTAGATACACATTAAATATGTCAATGTATTATATAACAGCCCTGGTGTTTGTCTTGTTCTGTTAAAAATGTATCCTGAAAATGATGGACAGTAGTGAGATATCTTCTATTTATTAGGGTGACATTTTATATATTTACAGTAAACAACAAATCTGAATCTGTGATGCAGCCTATTTCTGCTTTATTTTAAAATGAATAATTTTATATTTCAAAATCTTAAAATGGAGGGGAAAAAATAAAATGTACCACAAACGAGTCCCTTGTTTCATTGGTGAAATTATTTGAACATACCTGATGAACTCCCTCTGTGTTGTGATGTTGGCTTTAACAGCTTCATATGTTTCCTTCAGGCCATGTCCGTGATTGGAGACAGAAGGTCACGAGAACAGAAAGCCAAACAAGAGAGGTAAGATCAGTGTCGATCCGCTCAGCCTTTAACATGTGGACGGAACACGTAACGGCAGCATCGGCTCCTCGTTTCTTTCTTTGGGATGAAACGTGAATCCTGTAGTTACCCAGCAATCAGTTGACTATGAGAAGGAAAATAACATTTGTAATCAGCAGGTTGAGGGACATTTAATCTCGTACCATCCTGAACGTTGATGCAGGAAACACAGAACCAACTTATTGTCTCACAAATGTTTTGTTTTCCTCTCAGAGAAAAAGAGTTGGCCAAAGTCACCATCAAGAAAGAAGACGTAGAACTGATCGTAAGTTTTTCACTCAATCATTCTGCTTTGTTTTTTGTCTATTAATGTGTTCTGGTGATGTTTAAGCTTACATGTATTTGGTACACTACATGGCCAAAAGTATGTAGACACTGGAACATGTCCTTCCAAGACCATGAGCATTGTTCTGCTGCTGAAACAGCCTCCCGTCTTCTGGGAAGGTTTGATCCCATTGAGTCACAAGAGCATTAGTGAGGTCGGCTCACAGTCGTCAAGTTCCTCAACACCAAACTGGGAAAACCATTTCTTTATGGACCTTGACTTGTCTAAAGTATCATTGTGTGCTGGAGCATTGATGTCCACATACTGTATTATGATACTTTTAAAACATGAGGTTTGTTTTAAATGTCACAGTGCATCCCACTTGTATGTCATTTATTTTATTCTATTACAGAGTCAAGTTCGTTTTGTGTCTTTGTTTAAGTTATAGTTTGGTTCATATTGTGATGTCCATGTTGCTGTGCAGATGTCAGAGATGGAGATTTCGAGGGCCGTGGCCGAGCGCAGTCTGAGGGAACACATGGGGAACGTGGTGGAGGCTCTGGTGACCCTGACCAACTGAACAAACAGCATTTACACACTGGACTGCTTCACTTTTTGTTACCAGGGTTCACCAAGACAATGAGGCTGAACTCAGCGGTTAAAGTCACGTGATGAAATCTTTCACAAATTTTTCTTTTTTAAAATAAAAGTTGGCCTGCGTCCTTTTGTGCCCCTTATTTTGCTCTCTTCGGACAGGTTTTTAAAAATGAAAATACAAGTTTTATTCACAAACAAATCGAGTCACAACACCTGTACTTTCACAAATATGGAGAAAAAAAAAATCAGTACAACAACCTCTGTACTTATTACAAGCTGATCTGTACAAAGTTACAACCCACTGCTTTAAAACTGAAAAAGGTATCTGGGTCTGATGTGGATCTTGACTTTAGTAACAAAGGTGATTTCACTAATGTTTTCCCCACATCTCAAAACGCAGGAAAATTAAACTATATTCCACGTAAAGTGATTTTCTGCATATTGACAAATCGAAAGCCAGCTGCATCTGAAGCAGACTGAGGAGCCAACATGAAGTTTAAATGCCGCTGCAGCTTCCTGGTAGATGAACTGTTCATCAAAGTGGTGGAATCAGTCTTTTTTTTTGTTTTTCTTCCTTCCACAACATGAAGTCCAGGACAGAATCAGCATGATGCAGCTCAGTCTCTGGTCTCTAAAGCTGCAGTGTGGCCTGGTGAAGCCCGTGTCACATCTTAAGTCTTCCTCTTCTTCACTGTGGGCCGGTCAAACACGTCCCTCACGCCTGCCGCCTTCTGCTTGAAGAACTTGCTGTTCTGAGCGCTCTCCTGGGCCCAGGCCGAGTCGAACGACGTGGTGTCCTGGTCCACCAGGTGGGTGTACTTGGTGCGTCCAGAACGACCAAAGTTTTTGACCTTATGAGGAAAAACAAACCGGTCAAATCAGAGAACTGAGTGACTTCGCCTTCATTCAGAGGGAAACTGGATATCCAGCAGAAGACCTGACGTGGGTTAAAATACTTTACGTGTGGATATCAGTGGAGCCTCATTGAAACAGCAGATACAAAATATTTGTTTAGATTCTGAACAACATTTTTACACAGATACCAGAATCACGTAAATTTAAGCACAACATTGGGGGGGGGGGATCAAGAGGAAAGAAGTCAAAACTTGATCCTTCTCGGGGTTCTTTCTCCCAGCACACACGTGGAAACAGTTTAGCACAAACTCGCAAACACACTATGATTTTAATACATTTAGATTTATCGGATGTTATGTGAATAACTGCTCTAATAACATTCAACAACATGCAACTTACAGTCCAGTGAAACACACGAAATATGAGTAAAAGCAGCTGACCTGCATGACTTTGGGCAAGATGGTTTTGTTGAAGTGATCCTCCAGAGTCGGTGCGCTGAAATCTCTCTTGTACACGTCGTCCTCTCCATCCTGCAACACAAACCATAAACATGTCAGTCCTCTCTGGTGGACAAACTATGTAATGCAGACATGTTTCTATGTTTCTAAGTTTCAAACTTATCCTTAGCATTTAAAACGGGTCTGATCAGCTATGTGAATGTTAAGCTACGTAAGAACATCTTAGAGAGATTAAAAATCTCTCTTAGCTTTAGTTTAGTTTGTCCTAAACTAGAACTAGGTACATGTGACGCATACAGAAGTAAAATCAGACATCAGAAAAGCAGCCCTACACTTCTCTCGGATGTGTCCACTGTGTTTGAAAGACTAAGTTAACTTGAATCTGAGGGATCGGACATCGCGAGGGCAGATGATGTCAGACTGAAGTGGCTTACCATGAAGAAGGCTCCTCTGTGGTAGTACTTCTGGAGGAACTTGTATTTCCCTTTGGTGGCTTTGTTGGTGATGACTTTGCCGCTGTTGCGGAGCTCAGCCCTGCGCTCCTCCTCCGTCAAGTTGTGGAATCTCTCAATTTCAGCCTTCTCCCTCTCCATGCTGAGGACGAACACCACCCATTAGCATCCTCAGCCTACTATGTCACGTTCATTTCAGCATGACGTCATTAATCTGAGGTTACTCACAGTTCTCGGGTCTCTCGGTCCCTCTTGATGCGTTTCAGCTCTCTGACCTTCCAGGCTTCGTATTCTTCCTCCTCGTTCTCTCCGTCAGTGTCCAAAGCGTCCAGAGCGGCCAGAGTGCGTCGGTTCTCCTCAAACTCCTTCTTAGCCTCCTCCTCCACGATCTTGAGGGTGTAGCGCCGTCGCTCCTCCGCCTGCTTCTTGGCCTCGGCCTCCAGCTCTCTTTGCTTCAGCTCCTCTGCTTCACGGTCGGCCACTGTGAGTCTGTCCTTTCTGTAAACAGGGAGAAGATGCAGATTAAACATCCTATGGAGTGAAAATCAAGTATTATTACTCTTCAGCCACGGTTTGATTGTTTCTATCAATCGTTATATTCTACAAATAAATCAACAACTAGAGTAAGTTGAGGGATTACTTCACAATAAATATGAAATTGCACATATCTTACATGATTTACACATAAATGTTACTAATTTTCTGCAATGAGTGGCTTCTGGAGATCTTTATGTGTCCTGATCAAAACTGCTAACTACATGAACATCTTGTCAGAACATTTAAGGGTTGAAGTGCATTCGTTTTCAGAAACATCTGCAGTTGTTCGAGTCCTTACTTGCGAATGAAGACAGGTTTGAGGCGTGGCTCCGCTTCATCCTCGCTGTCGGTGTACTCTTCATATTCAGACTCGGACTCGGACTCCTCCCCCGACTTCCCTTCCTCCTCCACCTCCATGACCTCCATCTCCTCATTCTTTCTTTCAACGGCTCGCTGCCGCATCATTGCTCGTCTCCTCTCGATTTCCTGCGCAGAATGAGAAAGTCCACATTAAAAACTTTTCTTAATACTCAAGCACAGTTAAAATTAAAGACTGCAGACACCAACCTCATCATCCACTTCTTCCTCTTCCTCCTCCTCTTCTTCTTCACTGCTCTCCTCGCGCTCTGGGTGCCACGTGCCTTCATCAGAGTCCTCGCTGCTCTCAACCACAACTTCAGGCTCTGCGATCTGTCTGTGTCTCGCAAGCCTGAAGACAAAGAAGCGAGAAGAAATGTGGTCAAATCAGCATTTCAGCACCACAAAATGTCATGACCTCGTCAGTTAAATCAAAACAAAGAGCTGTGCGATACCTCTCCTCCACGTCCTCAGAGACACGGTTGAGCAAACGTTTGAGACGTGGATCAGAGACCTCCTCTTCCTCCAGCTCCACCTCTGGCTCCATTTCCTTTCCCTTCTTCACAAACTGGAAGTCCTCTTCCTCCTCGTCTGACGACTCCATTGGTGCGTAGTCGGGCCGTTTACCTGACACATACCTCTTCACCTTCACCTTCTCCATGGAGAGCTCACCTGGGATATGCAGAGACAACAATGAGCTTAGTCAAGCTAGGCACCTTGAATCTACTCAAGTTTTTATTAAGATAATTAGGAGTCACGATTCATCAGCTCTGCAAAAAATATTAAAAACTTTATCATGTTTCAAATGTTGCAGTTTTGTTTAGACCGAGTCAAAAGGGGTAATGATTCATTATTATTCAACTTTTTTGGATGCACTAATTACATTTTGAGTCAGGTAACTAAAATCCAATAGGACTTAAACATTAGTCATTGAATCAATCATCAGAAAATTAATCTGCAATGATTTTGATAGTCAATAATTTATCATGATCAAGTGCGAGAACAAATTTGCTGGTTCCAGCCTCTCAAATGTGAAGACTTGTTTTTCAGTTTTATAACTGTAAATTTAATTACCCTTGGGTTTTGTCAAAACAAGCAATTATATGAAGTCATGTTGGGCTCTAAGAAATAAAAAAATAACTGTTTGTTGCAGCACTAGAAACACAATATTTTCCTGCCCAAAAGTCACTGATTTTATATTGTTATTTTTTCACAACTGTATTATTATCATTGTGACGCACTTTGTGACCTTGCTCTGTGAAAGGTGCTACACTAAACATACCTACATGTAAAGTATCAATCTTACACAATACTTTGTGTTGTTACCAGACTGTATATTGATCAATACATCTTTATATACAGTTATAGGTTCTTACTTACACCTGACATCTTACCAACAATACTGAACACTAAACGACAGGAAAAACTAGAAACCCGCGAAGACAAATCTAGTACAAGCCTGGTGATGAATATAATTTATTTATTGATGAGTTTGTGGAGTATGTGGAGACCCAAACATCACACTCATATGTGACTGTTGAACATGCGCACTAACATGCTGCTGCAGCCTGCAGGTGTGTCCTAACACTACTGATAGTGGCTGGTTTTGTATTGACTCAGCATAAAGTATCTCTTGTCATCGTTTCTCACAGACTGTTCGTGTTATTTATGTTAGCAGTGAGGTTACGCTAAGCTAGCTAGCTGGCTAACATAGCACGCCACTAGCCGCCTGCTAACTAAACGCTACGTCTCACCTTTCTCATTCCGGACCGGCACGGCTCCGGCCGTGGACTGGATCGGAGGAAGCTTCATGTTGAGGGCTTCGCGACTAGACATGACTGCCTGGTCGACGGTTTCAACGGAATAAAACTGAAAATAAGTATTTTACTTGGACAAAATGAGCTCGTCGTCGCTTCACTCAAACGGAAGTTTAACAAACTGAAGAGCGAACGGACAGGAAGTTGATTTCTTCCGTCAGACATTTCCTCCCAATAAGAAGCACACACTATTAACTCAAACACATATCCAACTGACTTTTTAGACCACTGACGCGCTACAGTTTACTGGTGACTGTAAGGGACATTATTTCCCGAAATAAACATCGAGTTAAATAGTTGATAAGAGAGAAGATTGCAGCTTAATGTAGATATTCTGAAATCAACAGTGTAATACCGCCTCCTAGTGGCTGATGTCGCTACTACAGAAGAATAGTCTATTTACAGTGAGTCTCATTCTTTAGCTGATAACCACTAATAATTATAGTATAAACACAAAGAGAGTAAAATGGACAAAAATGTTGGTTGTATAATTTAATTCTACATTTTAGTTTATTAAAATTAAAAAAAGTAGGTTTTTGAAAGTGTTTTAAAAGACAAGACAGTTTTTAGCCGCCATGTTCTCCACAGACGGGTCATTCCAAAGTTTGGCAGCTCTGACTGCAAACACTCTACCACCTTTGTGAATCAATCTAGTCCTCGGAACAACAAGGAACGATGCACACGTGGATCTCAGGGGGCGGGAAGGGACATAAGGTGATAAGAGATCTGATAAATAACTTGGGGCGAGGCCTCTCAGGGTTTTGTAAGTAATCAGTAATATTTAATATCTACATCAAACTTTCAACATATTCTCAATTTAACTATGCAAGCAAAAGGAAAAAAATGAAAATTGAAATAAATAAAAAAAATTAATTAAAGACCACACACATTTCTATGAAATATGATTTATTTGTATAATTTACTAATGAAAATGTATTTCACAGTGTTGCAGCCGTGTTGTCAGAGCTGGACCCCTCTCTGTCTGAACAGCTCCTCCAGCTTCTCCTCCAGAACCGAGTTGGTTCCTTTCAGGCCTTTCACCACCTCACAGGCCCACACGAAATACTCCTGGACCCGCTCGGCTGTCCAACCTAACGCACACAGAGAGGCAAGTATGGCATTTAGTACATTGTGAAGTATTGGTACCTGTGTATTTTCATTTTGTGAGAATTTACTAACAGTACTTAACTGGGAAGTTTTACAGTTCTACTCTTTTTATCTGACAACTGTAGCAACTAGTGTCATTGCAGAGTAGTTTTATTAGAGTTTTAACTCCTCAACAGTCCATGAAGTAGTAGCAGTTAGACTAGTTAACACATATATAATTAAATACTCTTTCCCGAATCAGTACTTTTATTTTCTTATTGTAGACATATCCACTGAAAAGACAAAAAACAACATTACTAACAAACTAACAACGTATTTCCTGTGTAGCTAAATCCTGATATAGCTGAAAATAGTTCCCCACAAATGCAATTTGTACTTGTGTTCGAGTATTAATTAAAGAAAGTTAAAGATTTACACCTTCACTGTGGGAGAAGTGTCTTGGTGCTGAGAGCCACAGACAGGGTAGGGAGGTCAAAAAGTACTGAGTTAGTGAGTGAACTGTTCTTGTTTTACATTAAAATGTGTATTCACTGTTTCACCATTTGTTTTAAACACAATAAAGGAGTCCTGAAGACCAAGCCCACCCCCCACAAGCGACTCAGCTACAGTATAAGAGCAGTGACAGTGAGAGAGAGAGATGCTGACCAACAGGTGTGCAGCGGTTCAGGTCCCTCAGGTTGTACAGTTTATCAGCCAGTTTGACCAGTTTGGCTTGGCGGCTGCAGTGAGCCGCGTGCTCCACCTGCTGACGCTTCCTCTCCTGCTTGGGGAGGCGTTTGTCATCCGTCACCTCCTGAACGATACGAGCCACGATCGGTCCAAACTTTGCTTCGAGCTCTGCGGGAGTGGTGTCCGTGTCCTCCACCGTGTCATGAAGCAGAGCAGCCTGCAGCACAAAGACAATACGCAGGCTCAGTAACACAGGAAACACTGTACCTGACATTCTTACAGCAGCTAACTGATAACATACCTGCAAAACCTCGATGTCTGTGACGCCTCCTTCATGGCTGAGGATTCTTGCTACTCCTTAAAAGGACATACACAGAGCTGTGACTATCAGGGAGAAGGAAGTCAACAAGAGGTCTTATTGTTTTCAGCTGCTGCCAGAAATATTAGGATTATAAATTGAGAGTACATGGACCATTCAACAACATCATTTATACAACGAGACAAACTAAACTCAGCTGTCTATTAAGTGCAATCCATCAGACGTTTTCCAATTTTGCAATTTCTCATCAACCAATATGCCCAGAAAACATGTGTATGACTGTTCCACTGACATTTCAGCATCATCCTCAACACATCTGCTTTTCCATGCAAATATAGTGACATTTTACTTAAACTTTTACCATTTTATGAAAGCTTATTAAGTTGCAATCATCTCATTAACTCAAACAATTTCTTCATTAGTACTTTTTACTAGTACGGAACAAAAAGGGGACAGAAGATTTACAAACCAATGAAAAATTACTGGTACAAACATGAAACGACTGAGGTCCTTAGACTGATCCTTGTGGTACAACATAAATTATTACACTACATAGTTATTTGGATTGTATGCAACCTTTAATAGCTTTAATAGCTTTTATTCTAGCTTTTATTTGAGAATTTGTGGGTAAATTAATTTGAAATACCACGCAATGTTGCTTTAACACATATACATGATTATTACAGCCAGACTGCATTTTGAGGCCAATACAATATCAACATTTGCACATTTTAAAAGTCTGTTAACGATATATATCGGACTATAGAATATTTTTTAAACATAAACAACAATCTTGATATGGATTTTTAAATAACAATAATAATAATAATAATAAATCAGAAGAAAGTGGGCTTTTAGGGAGTTCAAACAGCTTGTTTGAGACAGAGGGTGAACTGCGGGGCTGCATGAAGGGCCAGTAGAAGATAAATCAGGACTTTTTAGAACTGTGAATTGTGCAAAGCTGCTCTCGTGGAATCACAAAATGAAAATATGGAACTGGAAATGAGCATAATCCCTTTAAGAATTGTGACCAAGATATAAACTGAATGGAACATTTTACAATTGAAAAAAAATAGCACTCAGCAATGCTCTCTGTTTGACAAACTATATAATAGAGACACTGTTTTTAAATGAGCTCAGACCTAGTTTGGCATTTCTGTATAACAGTTTCTTGTTAAATATCAGCCAGCGTGCACACCTGATATATCTGCAATAAGCTAATATTGGCGGATATATCTGCCTGACCTATTTATCGCTCTACCTCTAATAACTAGGACTCCCTCCTTCCAATGACTCCATACTCGACACTTGATACCAAAAGTGAAACATCAGAACATCAGGGCTGAATCCAGTTCCTTGACTTCTGCCGTGGAGGAAGATTTACGAGCAGCACCTGAAGGCATCACAACACAGTACAAACAGTGCTACCCACCGACGGGGTGATTAATGTACGGCGTTCCTTCTGAGTCTTTACGTCGTTGGTTACGATGTTTCTCTGCGGCAAAATTAACGGTCTCTAACAATAAAACTGCGTCTGAATTCATGGTGGAAAACAACATGTAGTGACAGAAAGACTGCGTCAGGTGATTTGGACTTCACCGTCGCTCCTCCAAAAGTGTTGCAGTCCGTTCTTTGTGGTGTCCGGGGGGGGAAACGGCTCACGATGGGATCAGTTCCGCTTATTTAGCTACGGAAGCAGGTAGATACTAATATCAGCTAAACGCATTTTTGCTGATGTTTTGACTGATGTTCACTGCTTAATTTCTGTCATTTATTGAGTATTTTGTTGAGATTGTTTCCATGTCAGTGTCAGCATTTTGACGCTCGCCTTAGTCTTGAAAAGTCGTGTGACATGAAGGATGTGTTTTTAGCCAACAAGCTAACCTAGCTAGCATGTTGACCACAGCACAGATTCTTGTCTCTTCTCTGTGTTTCTGTTGGTTATAGCCTCGCTGTCATTACATGTTGTGTTTCTGGAGTAGTAACGTGACGTGAGTATTTTTCCAGCGTGCAGTGGATGAGTTGACTGATTGTCGTGTCCCCGCTGTGGTCCAGCATGGCTCACAGTGCCAGGAGAGACTCCCCGGAGCTCCCTGACTTCTCTCTGCTCAAGAGGCTGGCCAGAGATCAGCTCATCTACCTGCTGGAACAGGTATGAACAAGACACAAGATTTATATTCTTAGTTTGGATTGGCTGGCTGCCACCTGGATCCTGCATATGACTGGCACGTAAAGATGGCATAGTGTTTTAATTGTAGGCCATTCATTGAATGCACAACTGTCAGTCACCAAAAACAGAAAAATGACTTTGGACCATGTGCAAAGCAGCTGTTTCAAAGCAGCTGTTGCACTTTTGACCACGCCCCATTTGTGATGTCACAGCAGGTGTAGGTCAGAGGTGAAACACATTGTCAGCAAATCCCATGAAAAGACCAAAACCAACAATACATTTATAAATATTATCGTCTGTATATCCAAGGCCTGATATTCCTCTGTGCCACAGAGCTTTATTGTTGTCTAAGAACTATTAAAACACGTCAATGAGCCGCACTGTTGCACTGGGAGACATGTTCCTTTACCACCATGAACACACACACTGTAGTTTATGTTGACTCAGTCCCACACCGTCCTGCTGCCCCAAATACTCACTAGAGCACCAAATGTGGATTAATCCGCAGCTGAAAATAGTCCCCAACAAATACACAATTTACACCTGTTTAAGTGACGTTTGCCAAAAAATGACAGTGTCCCATCGTAGTGTGTGTGTGTCAAGCTTAGAACAACTTTCTCTTTCTAAAATGAAACTATGGATTTCTGACCCATTTTTTTATATTTACATCTTCAGTAGGAAGCAATGGGCCACAAACAGGGTGGGAAATTTGGAAAGTACTGAGAGGCGGACTGAAGCATAATAGGTTTTAGTCTTTTTGTGGGATTTGTTGACAGTAAGAAAAATAAAACACAAAATAACAACAGTGTTACAAGTATGGAACGATTCCAACACATAATTCGTGTATGTTAGTGTGCAAACTCTTCTTTTTCATGTGCTGTGCCCCACACAACGTTGCCAATTAGTCCATTTTAATAGACAGAATCCTGTTTGTGTTGTGAACAATAGAGCACATTGTGTGTGTTTGCTGTTGGATAGACTGTCCTGGATTTTGTCTTCACTCTTCCATCTTCCTGTCGTTGTCACACAGCTGCCGGGGAAGAAGGACCTCTTCATTGAGGCCGACTTGATGAGCCCGCTGGATCGTATTGCTAACGTGTCAACACTAAAGGTGAACCTCATCAGTTATCACCCCTCTGACTCTTCAGATTGAAAAAACTGCTGTTCCAAAATCTTTTTCAAACATTTTGAACCCTTTTTTTTCCAGCAACATGAAGTTGATAAACTCTACAAAGTGGAACACAAACCTATCGTCAGCACCTCAGATCAGTGAGCCCTGCACCCGTCATGGTCCTAACATCATTTTACACACACACACACACACACACACACACACACACATATATACCTGACTCACAATGTGGCATTTCTCTCTTATAGGCTGTGTTTTCTGATCCGGCCAAGAATACAAACTGTGAAATGGATATGTGGTACGTAGAGTCGGATGGTTTCTTGTTTTAATGAAGATGATGGAATTTTATTTGTGTTATTTCATTTATATTTCTCAAATAAAAGTGTATAAAAAGATTGTTTTGGTATCGTCTTGGCACTCATTGATACTCAGCCCTGCATACATGTAGTGACGTGGTGATAACATTTCTCCTGTATTCCCTGAATGCTGTAAAATGAGCCTCCTAAATCATTTCAGGTATATTTCATTCTATATTCCTTCTTGTTCCAGATGTGGCCAATGCAGACAAGGCAGCAGGGAAATATAGAAGATACAAGATCATCTTTACCCCTCAGAAGGTATTCCCCGCTCTGCTGTTGTTTACACACTCTGCTTTGTTTTGTTGTTGATATTTACCTGCTGACCCCCCTGTGTCGTTCAGTTCTTTGCATGTGAGGCGGTGCTGGAGGAGCAGGGGATCTTTGGTGGTGAGCGTCCTCAATTCTTTACTTGTTGTTTTAGTAGCAATGATCAGCGTTGGTGACAGGAAGTGCTGAACTGGTTTTTGTGTCTCACAGATGTGACCACTGATGAGTGGTCTTTCTACCTTCTTCCTCTCGACGATGACATCATCAGTCTGGAGCTGCCCGAATTCTTTCGAGACAACTTCCTGGTGAATAAATAACAGGGTCTGAAATAGAGCTGAAATGATTAGTAGATTTATCATTTCACCAAATGCCAGATCATCTTGATAATTAATCGATTCTTTGGTTCCAACTTTTATAATGTGAATATTTGCTGTTGGTCGGACAAAACAAGCTATTTAAATATGTCAGCTTGGGCTCTGGGAAAATTGTGATGGGGATTTTATTTTTGCTATTTTCTGACATTTTAATCTAGAACATAATGGCAAATTAATTGATAATAAGAATAATCGGTAGTTACAACCCATTAAGTACCAAATGTTTTAAATGTGATTAATAAATCAGTATGGAAGTGAAAAACTAAAACAGATGTTAGCATGAAAAATAATATTGGACTGAGACAGATAAAAATCTAAAAATCATCATCTTCATCATCATCAACATCACACAGGCGGGGGACCAGCGCTGGGTGAGGACAGCCGGCAGTGCTCTGCACCTCCTTCACTCCCTCTACGGCCCCTTCTCAAAGGTCTACGGGATTGGACGATGTTCCAAGGTGCAGTGTGATTCGACAACGTGTCGTCTAGTTTAACTTTCAGGTCCAGCGTGTTTAGACTTCACCTAACATAATGACATTAATTCTGTCCGTCTGTCCCGGTACCAGATGGCGTACGAGTCGTGGAGGGAGCAGGTCAAAGAGGGAGAACAAAAAGCTCGTAATGCTGAAATAGGAAAGGTTTTTCTCATCGACAGAGGTGAGAGGCCACGTATCCTTCTCTGAGCGTGACGTGCTGAGCTGTGCTTTCTGTCCTCCCTAACGTTGTTGTTGTCTTCGCAGATGTGGACTTTGTCACTCCTCTGTGCTCACAAGTTGTCTATGAAGGACTCGTGGATGATATATTTAGAATCAAATGTGGTGGGTATCAAAGCAACCAGTGGAGAGTTGACTGTGTTCATTGTGTCTACACTAGTGTGTCAGGTCACTTTCATAAAGATCTCCGCCCACTAAAACACCTGACTAACAGGACAATGGCCAAATGTCTTTCTCGTCATCTTCTTTTGGTCGGTAAACAACAGTGTGTCAGAGGCAACATCTGTTGAGGAGTCGGACAGATGTTCCCCGGTTACTCTGCAGCGTCTCAGCTGGTTAAGCCTCTGTTCAGTCCTCACATACTGTGTTTTAACAAACTTCACACTTAAGTGCTTCTCGTTTACATATTTTTCTCTTTCTGTTGTCAGACAACTAAACGAGCAATAATAGATAATAATTTAATGATAGCAATTTAATCGAAGGTCATAAATATTGGCTGTTAATCAGGCCTTTTTCCTGCACAGAGAATCAGACAAAATTATATTTTTAAGATTGATATTTTATAGAAATATTTCCTCAGATGTGTGTTTTGCTTGCATCTTGTCCGTGTAGCACTGTTACAGAATAAGTGTATTTTTGGCATTTTGGCAGACAAAGTGAGACATTTTATCATTATTATTGGGCATTATTTTGACAATGTAAAGCATGAATAATTAACTGTGGAATCAATGCTGAAAGAAACGGTGTTAATACTCACAGCTCCATCTCGGACTGTGCTGTGTTCCTGTAGAATTAAACCTCCCAGTTGTATAATGACACTCGGATTGTTTTGCACATGTTTGCGTGTCGACGTGTCGTCTCATCGCTGCATCTGTTCTGCAGGATGTGTGGAGTTCGGACCTGATGTTACCTCCTCTGACAAAAGTATGAAAGTCATGGTGAACTCTCAGGATAAGGTGGGTCAGGGCTGACGGCAGAGGGGAACAGTCTGCTGCAGGTCTTTCATCACCATGATTTTAAGTTCAGTGTGTGAACTCTCACGTGTCTCGTAGGTCTTCAATGAAATCAGAAACGAGCATTTCTCCAACGTCTTTGGCTTTCTCAGTCAGAAAGCCAGGAACCTCCAGACTGCGTATGATGTGAGTGAATGTTTATTACTCTTATCAGTTATTGTAACTAAGGTGACTGACATAGATACCACTTTATTCCTTTATTAATCCCACAGAAGCGTCGGGGGATGGACATAAAGCAGATGAAGACGTTTGTGTCAGAGGAACTAAAAGGGTTAAAACAGGAACATCGGCTACTGAGCCTACGTGAGCGTTACAGCAGAATACTGTCTATCACACTGATAGTACGTCAAGTAATATTTGAAAGGCTGCGTTGCTGAGGAGCTCGTTCTCTTTCAGACATTGGTGCCAGTGAATCAATAATGAAGAAGAAAACAAAGCAGGATTTTCAGGAGCTGTTGAAGACAGAACACTGTAAGAATGCTCCACTCTGTGTCCATGTATGAGATTCAGTTCGTTAGATGTGTTCCTTGATCATTAATCTCATGTCTGCTTTGCAGGACATGATGTCTTGTTGGTGTTGTTATTGATACAAATCTTAATGTCCTCTTTTCTGATCCAGCTTTACTTGAAGGATTTGAAATCCGTGAATGCATTTCTTTCATAGAGGAGCACATCAACAGACAGGTACCATCTGAAACACAGTCAGTCTTATACTGGAGCAGGTACAATAACAATGGTGATATGCTGGAAACGTATTTATTTATTCTTTGTCAAGGTGTCCATGATAGAAAGTCTGAGGCTGCTCTGTCTTCTGTCTATCACGGAAAACGGTAAGTTGTCTTTATGTCATTTCAAAGACGGACTCAAATCATTCTCATGCTGCATTAATAACACAGCGTGGTGGTATTTTCTCACAGGGCTGCTGCCAAAAGATTACCGGTCATTAAAAGCACAATATCTACAGGTGAGATATAACATCCATCCATCACACCTCTGAGCCCAGCGTTCAAAAAAAACTTCTCCTTGAAAACCACCTTCTAACATATATATTTGTCCTGGAAGAAGTAGTAAAATGAGGACACGTTACAAATCTACTCAAACTTCTCTTTTTGTAAGAAACCACTCACACTTTTCTTTTAACTGCGTGGGATGATAAAAGCAGTGAGTGATTTGTGCGATGAAAACATTCACTTCAGTCATTTTTCTAGCTCCTAGTGAATAAAATAACATATAATAATAATAATAATCGTAAATTTACGGGGATGCCGACCTCTTGTTAGTCATCTTTGCGCGCAGTTTCTTATTTGCTTTGTCTCGGCTCTCTGGTAGAACAGGAAAACAAACAGGAAGAGAGCTGATTACAAGAAATGAGTGCTGTTATATAGCTTTTTTTGCCTGTTTAGTGCTACATACTATTTACTTCTATTTTTGTATGTATTGACCTGCTCCTGGACAAGTTAGTTCACAAGTAAACACGGGTAAGCACTAGTGCACAAAATGTGAATCAGTCCGCAGTTGAAAATAGTCCCCAGTAAATGCACCATTTCCTCCTGTTTGAGTAACGTTTGTTAAAAACTACGGCGAGCAGCTGTTTTAGGAACTTAGAGACCGGATGGACTGAGGGCCACAGACGGGGTCATGAAGTCAGAAAGTATTAAAAGATGGTGTTCACGCATTGGTTTTGGTCTTTTATGAATATCAACAGGTTTATTCTTTAAACCTGTCCTCATTTTAATGTGGTGATCTGTGTGTGATCAGAGCTATGGAGTGGACCACCTGCTCACATTTGCCAACCTGAGGCAGTTGGGGCTGCTGGTGGAGCAGCAGCCGGGGGAAACACTGACCGTTATGGAGAGCAAAGTGGGCAAACTGGTTAACGACAAAACTGCAGGTGAGACAAGCTCCTCTGTTTCTCTCCACACGCAGAAACCTGACAAATTATTTTCTGAGTGTCAGAAGACAGATGTCTGAATCCTCCTGTTTCTTCTCCAGGAAAGCTGACTGACGCCTTCTCTTCTCTCGCAAAGAAGAGCAACTTCAGAGCCCTGAGCAGAAAGCTCAACCTGGTAAATTAGCATCATCTTTATCGTCAATATATTTGTTTTGTTTTTAATTACCCTGAGAGGCCGTCAAGTAATGATATGAATTTGTATATGTGAAGTAGGATCAAGCATATACTTTTTTTGTCACTTATTTATGTTGTTAGGCTGCTGATAAATGTTGTGTGTTTGTGTTCATCAGGATGTGTACGTTTTGTATTTTGACCTTGTGACCTTGGTGTTATGTTTGTTCTATGTTTTGTTTGTTTTCTGGTGATTTATGATGATCATCTTAACTATTTATCTCCAAAAGGCATTTTCATCATGTCACAGAAACCCCACAGAGAGGTACTTTGTCACACACGCTGAAAATGATGCATGTTATTAAACATATTATCATATTTTGTGTGAAGGTGCCAAAGTCAGATGAAGAATATGACCTGCGGGTCCCTCGAGACATGGCTTACATCTTCAGCGGAGCCTACGTCCCTCTGAGCTGCAAACTCGTCGAGCAGGTGAGTAAACCAGCAGGATTCAGTTGCTCCACAGGATCTGACTTGTCTTGTTCTCTGCGTAGGAAACCACTGAGACGCCGTTGGTACCGTGATGAAACTTTTTTTGATGGTGTTTCTGGTGTGGTCATCTGTAGGTGTTGGAGCGAGACGGCTGGACGGGGCTCGAAGAAGTCACCAGGCTGCTGAATGGGCATGAATTTGCCGTTGCAGGTTAGATCACCAGGAGATATCAATGTGATGTTGAAAATTAAATGAATGATTTCAGGCTGCTGAGTTCAGTGAGCGTTTACGTGCAATTAAGTAACCAGGTTACTGTCGGCTGTCTGCAGTAATCTGATTTCTTAAACGCCATGTGAGCGACAAACCTGTTTTTTGTAATCGGGGGAGGGGATTAGAGAAACCTGATTTCCTCAGCTAGATTTCCCCTGAGAGAGACTGTTTCTTGGCCGTGTATATGCGTAAATGGGCTTCTAATTGGCTTTTTACTTGTTTAAATGAAATGACAAAGACTTCAGAGGGAGCTGTGACAGCAGGGCGGCTGGATGAAAGGAAAGATCATTACACAGCGACTCATCCTCAAATTCTAAAATAATTTAATATAGTTCAGACACATTTACGCTCTCAGCACAGAGCCTGTCCTCTCACCTCTGTCAGTCCAAATGCATCACTACAATACAGTTCAAATACTGTAAGTAAGCTATCATCTGATTTGCTGTGTAACCTGATTTCTCAGAGTAACCTTGTGGATTTTGTGTTGGCTGTAAGCCACGTCTCGATGTTTTGAATCAATCAACGCTGAAGGTTTTGTCTCTCATCAGGCAGCAACGGAGCTGATTTAAGAGCAAAGACCGATGCTCAGCGCATCATCCTCGTCATGTTCCTCGGTGGCTGCACCTTTTCTGAGATCTCAGCCCTACGTTTCCTCGGCAGAGAGAGAGGTAAACATGGCCTGAGTGCTGATGCTACTCCTCTTTATCCTTCCTGTTAGTGTCGCTGTAGTTTAGCTTCACCTCTGCTGTCCTGACTATTAATCTAACAGGCAGAAGCCTCATTGCGTTCTGAACTGCTCCTGATGTTTTATTAGGTTACACAAATTTTTTAATATTATTAGCAGTGTAGAAGATGTTGGCTCAGATGGTACGATGTGTGTTGTTTTCTTGCACGTCCAGTTAACATGATTGATATTAAAATCAAATACTTTTATGGTGCCATAATTCCTGGCAAAAACCTGACATCCACAGCAAGAAATGGAATTTTTCCTCCAGAAAAACGTCATATTCTGCAACATAAGTTAATTTAAAACCAGGTTTCACACGCTGTTGTTTCTTTTTTTATGATATAAAGATAAATAGATATTGAACCTAATTACATTCAGTGTGATGGGGCTATAACTTATATATTTTAGTTGTCATAAGTGAGCTGTAACGCTTTATTGTACAGGTCTGCGATGTCCTACTGAGGCAAAGAAAAGCTCTATTTCAACCCAAGTAAATATTCATTCGTTATGTATTTATACTTGGACATTATTCTAAAATGAAGGACCCCTAAAAGAAGACTTGTTGCTTTGTGTGAACAGACCTGTAAGTAGGTCAAAATGATTTTAATGAACATTACTTCTTTCTTGTTCCAGGTTATAAATTCATTGTGGTAACAACTTCGATAACAAACAGTTCGAGACTCATCGAGGCAATGCTGGACAGCCATGTGTGAAGCCTGTCAGCACATCATGATGGACAGAAACTGAGCACATTCCTGCAGTCACTGGTCATGCATTCCCTCAGCACTGTCCTTACAGATGGACAGTGTCCACTAACGGTCTGTCTGACAACTAAAGAACTGTAAAGATGTATAAAGTGAATAAATGTTTTTAACACGTTTGTCTTTTCCTTCTCTTTATTTTGTGGTTTTGTCTGCTGTGAATTCTTCAATCTAAAATGAACAACAGCGTCATTGTTGTGTGAAGCGTCAGGCTGCTGCTTAGCTACATCACCACACCCTCCAGCAGACTGTGCTGTTTGTTTTTGTTCATGAGCTGTTGGGCGGTGGGCGGGTCGCTCCCCACCACCCGGCAGAAGCTCCCGGCGGGCGGCGCTGGGTTGACACAACGCGCGCACCCGCAGAAGGAGCCAATCAGAGAGCAGAGTTTTGCTGTACGCGTATTTTGAACTGTGTACAAACGGACTGCACTGAGAGCAGGTTGAGAGGCGACGCTCCGCTCGTCTCCGACAGGTTTTTGGTTGTTTTAAACTGTTCACTGAGAATAGCAGCAGAGTCTGGAATTTAACGATGAGAAAGAGGTAAGATCAACACTTTTATTCTCGGTAGAGTCGCAGTTTGTAAAACGCGATTTAATGGTAGATGACATTAGCCAACAGTTAGCTAAACTAACGCCAACGTCGGTTAGCTCGATCGGATGAGTGCGTTCTCTGTGTGTTGTCTTTGATTTAAACGTTATCAGCTACTTAATACAGTATTTATTGATACATGACTGTCCGCCCCTGCAGCGAGGTGCTCGCGGCAGAGTCGGTGTCATGCCTGAATAAAGCGCTGTGCCATCTGAAGGACATTTGGGAGGAGATCGGTATCCCCGAGGACCAGAGACTGCAGCGGACTAACGTCGTCAAGAACCACATCAAGGTGAGACATTGAATACAACGTGTAATGATGCTTGTTGCTGTTAACCTGCTGCTTTCTCAGCTCAGCTGCTGTATCTGTGAGAGATGATCACTTCGCCTCAGCAGGTTTCGGAGGAGGAGGAGGAGGAGGGGGGGGGGCTTTTACATGAACACACCAATCATGGGTGAAACTAACGTTACTTTTTAGTTTTGGGTTGCAACTACTTATATTCACTAAATCTTGACTGATACTGATATTCAAGAGTCTTACAACATGGGAGCACGATATGTGCTGACTGGGACCTTTTACAGTGTAAAAACACGACCTCAAACATACATTTGTCACTTCTTCTTGCCAGTTTTTGTTTTGTGGTACTCCACATATCCTCTAACTTCTGTGCATCCGTTTCATTCATCAGGACTAATATCAAAGTAATGGCTTTTATCTCTCAGATGTGACGTGTGGATGATTCATGAGTTAAAGTTGGTCTTTGCATGACTGCAGCCGCAGGAGGCTATTTCTATTCAAATTGTTGCTGTTGCATTTACAAGCCAGTGCTAGAAGAAGAACGCTGATATCTAACGTTTTTGTGTTTCTGAAACCTTGTTGTGATGGAAGCTTCCAATATATAAACTTGTGGAGGAGAACCTGCTATTAAAAAAAGATGTGATAATGTCATTTCATTTCATTTTATGTTTCCTACAGTTGAGTTGAACCTTGTGCTCATCTCTTGAGTGTTTGCAGACAGCCGTAGCGTGTATAAATGAACTAGGACCAGTATTACTGTATAATAACTATACTCCCTGGTTGAAACGACATATATATGGTGGGACTGGAAAGAAATTAAAGACATCTATATCAATAGTGGCCAAAATGACCATCAGAATTATCGGTTACTGGATTTTGCTAAGAATTTCAATGTTTACACTCATCCATCTGCATAATGCTGATTTATTTTATTGTGTTTATCCACCAGAGCTTACTAGATATGATGATCAAAGAGGAGGAATCTCTGAAAAAGAGGCTCATAAGCAGCACTCAAACATGCAGGACAGAAATGGAGAAACTCTGTCTGGAGCTTCAGCTGCCCGTGTTTGAGGTAACAACTGTAACATCTTCATTGTGGAAAACAACATCATTTTTTACAGCACTGACATTGGTAACACTGGATCTTTCTATTATTGTTTTTTCTGGTATTTCTAACCTAAGTCAATATAAAATGCCTCTTAGTCATAGTTGGTTTATGATAAACAGACTTATAGACTTTAATATGTAGCTTTGTAAAGTGAATTTGTTGTTATCTCCTATCTCTCATGTGTGCAGGAGGAGAGTGGCATCAGCATGCTCCAGCAAGAGAAGAACATCCGCACACAGGTGGAGGCTCTGGTGAAGGAGAAGAGTCGGCGGATGCAGCAGCTGAAGGTTCTGCTGTTGCAGGACCAGGACCTGTGCGACATCCTGTGCTCCATGCCTTATGGCATCGCTCCGGACTCTGTCCCCTCACCGGAACAACTGGAGGACTTCAGCCAGCACATCGCTAACCAGAACGCAGAGAAGGTGGGAGCTCGCTTTGTCTTCATCGCTCCTCTTCACTTATTTTGACTGCATGAGTAGAAATTCAAACCCTTCCTTTGTGTGTGGACCCTTTTCAAAAGCGGTTACATGAGATTAAAACGCGTGGTTTAAAATAGGAAGTGGTTTGTTCCGAGAAAGTTAATATTGTTGAGGTATAATTTTACACCAGACAAGTGATAATTAAGTCTCATCAAATGGCTTTATGATCACAGGAAGGGACCCTGAGGAATTCAGAGCTGTCACATGTCACACTTCATCCTCCTCTAAATTATAACATTTAGTTATAGAGTTTTTTACAAACTGATACCTCATAATTTACTGCTGTGAACATTTTATAGACACACCTGACTGCTAGATGCCTCTGAATTTGTATTTATTTCTTTATTTTTGTGGGTTTTGAAATAAAAATACATATCTGGCTTATAACATCACAGAAACTCTCATCATAATCTAACCTGTCCTCGACCAACTGGTGTGCTGCTTTCATGTTTTCAGGCGAGGCGGTATGCTGAGTTCATGGACCTCAAAAAGCAGATCATCTTGTACATGGAAGAACTGGACCAAATCCCTGAGACCAGCTTCGAGAAGGACGTCATCTGTGAGGATGAAGACTCTTTCTGCCTTTCCAGAGACAATATTACGTCACTCAAACTGCTTCTTTGTCAGGTAAGAAGGTCTCTATACTGTAACATTGCATTTAGTGAAACTTTGAGCTTTTTAAAAATAAAAGTAATTTTTCCTGCAAATTATAATCCGGCCTTGAAAGTTGACTGGCTGATGTTTTTATATAGTCCAGTCAAATATGTATGATAAGCGATCCAGCACTGTTACCACCTTAATTAAGGACAGGTGTGATGCGTAGCCACAGTTCAAGCAGCCGAGTCGGTAACTGGTGTCACTCTGTAACATGTTGATCCTGCAGCTGGAGGAACGCAAGGCAGAGAACGAGGCGATGTGCGAGGCTCACCGAGAGAAGATCCAGCAGCTGTGGGACAGACTGCAGGTTCCCCAGGAGGAGAGAGAGGCCTTCAATGAACACATGGTCACGTCCAAGAAGAGGAACCTGGAAGCGGTGAGAAGATTCGAGTGTGCTGTGTGCCGCTGACTTCCTAGTTCATCCATTTCTAGTTATTCTGTTATTCGTGGTCACCTGTGACTGTCAGTTTACACTTCATTTTTCTTCTTCAGTTACAAGCAGAAGTTCAGCGTCTGGAGGAGCTCAAACTGCTCAACATCCGCAACGTCACTGACGCCATCCGCTCCGAGATCTCTGTGTTTTGGGAAAAGTGCTTCTTCAGCATTAACCAGCGGCAGGATTTTGCTCCATATTTTAGCGGTGGGTTCTCTTGTTTGACATTTTAGATCTTAATCAGAACAATACTGGAGTTTAGAAAGGTGCTAAGACTTTATTTGACTATTTTTAGAGGATTTTACTGAAGAGCTGTTGAGTCTGCATGATGCTGAGATCCAGCGCTTGAAGCAGCATTATGAGGATCACAAGGAGCTGTTTGACGGGGTTCACCAATGGGAAGAAAGCTGGAGACTCTTCCTGGAGCTGGAGGTGAGTACACTTTGACACCCATCCTGAACAAAACCCAGAGTAGCGACAAAACTTTCCTGTCCAGCAATCCATTTAAAGCGGTGGTGGCGGGACTAAACCAGAGCTGATTAGATTTTACAGATTATGGCCAGCTGCAATTTCTCATTGAAAACGTGTGGAATAAATGAGAAAATCAAGTTAAGATGATGCATTTATACATGCAGCAGTAGTTTGAATTCTTTTGAAACCCCATGTAATATCCAGTTGTTTTTTGTGATATATTTTATAGCAATTTTAATAAGATGCACATGAACCCTGTCAATGGAAAAGTAAAAAATGTGAACACTAAAATATGTAATTGCATTGGGGGGTATTTTTGTTCAGCTGAGGAAATTGACTCATTAATGACTCAGCTTTTCACTTTATGACAGAATACAAATTCATTTCAGAAACAATGAAGCATTGTAATCTGCTTCTGTCACAGAAAAAAGCCACAGATCCGACAAGATTCACAAACAGAGGAGGGAATCTTCTCAAAGAGGAGAAACAGAGGTCTGACCTGCATAAAAGCCTGCCAAAGGTAAGACATGAAGGCCGCCTATTATTTTCTAAACTGAAAATGTAACAATTCAAAGTATTTGACAGTGACTATAATAAGACGTCGTGTGTGTGTTTTTGTTTTTAAGCTTGAAAAGAAATTGAAGGCTCAGATCGACGCATGGGAAAGTGAACAGGATCGTGAGTTTCTAGTAAACGGCCAGAAGTTTCTGCAGTATGTGGAGGAACAGTGGGAGCTGCACCGAATAGAGAAAGAGAAGGAGAAACAAGAAAGGGTACACAAGCTGTTGTTGTATTATAGGCTTAGCCTGGATGTTTGTCTGGGAAGCGTTTTGACACTTGTCTTTACAAACAGCATCTCAAGAAGAGCAAACAGACTGAGGAGGATATGCTGTACGGAACGGCAGTACGAACCCCCACCAAACGCAGATTCCTTGGCACTACTACCCCAAATAAATCCAGAAAGGTGGTCATTTTTAGTTATAGTATAACTTCTTGCTGTAATACAAATGTAGTCGTCTGGCTCTGTCAGCACTAACCACTCCTTCTGTCTCTCATCAGTTTAACGCGACTTCCAGCATTTCTAGTGCCACCTCTAACAGCACCATGCGCTCCGCTTATGGTGGAACTGTCTGTCGCTCACCTGTGCCCCGCCCACCTCTCTCAGCAAACAAGGTTGGTTTCATTTTCCAGATGAAAGAAGTGGAAGTTATAGACACATCAGAAACACACATCAAACCTACAGATAAAGTAACAGGAGACGGAAACAAATCTGCATCAGATGTCGACAGTGAAGGAAATGGAGGCATTTTAACGCATCAAAATTATACATCTTATTACAGTTTTCACCTTTTCTGCACTGTGGTAGAATATGAGGGTGAAATATGATTTGCACAGTGTTGTGTTGTACCACACTGCATCTGAACCAAGCAATGCCTACACATAGGTGCTCTGGGTGTTTTCTGTCTTTTTCCCTTCTCATGTGTACAGAAACAGATCTGTCTGCTGAATGTGAACAAGTAAATATGTAATTTCTTATGCTTCATTCATCAGTTCATTCTGATGTTTTGGGGCGTGGAGTGGGGTGGGGCTGTTCCTTCCTTCCTCCATTTATTTCTTTATCCATTTAACATTAAAAACTTGCTGTATTTTGTTTTTAACGAGGATAGTTGGTCCCACTTGTCTGATGTGATGATCTGCTGCTGCGCGTCTTCCAGGGTTCAGCAGCACGGACGCCAGGTGGCGGTAAACCCCCCCACCCACGCCTGCAAGGCTGTAACAAGGAGAACGAGTTGAAGGGGACCCCTCGGAGTGGTGCGTTGCTGACCCCCGCTAGTCCACAGCGTAACTTCAGCATAACCTCTGTTGCCAGCACATATTCAGAGTTTGTGGTAATTTACACTTTTGTCTCTAATCTATTTTCTCTGCATCTTTTTCCTCATTTCTGCGAAATAACACATTTAAGTGTATTGTAGAGATTCCTAATGATGTAAATTTATATTGTAGAGGGACTTGGTCAACACTGAATCTGTTCAGTCAAGGTGTGTTTGGAATCCTAAAGCCTTATGTAATTCTGACTAATCCCTTTTAACTTGCAGTAACTGCATGCGTCTGATCAAAGGGAAAATGACCCTGAAAGAGCGACTTAACATGCTGCTTTAGCTCAAACATGCACACAGTTAGCAGGCATTCAGACTGAAATCAGCCCTGCGTTAAAAACGTGCAGGGGGGCTGTGTTGGTGGGGGCGGGCTTCTTCAGGTACTCGATGAGACATGAAATACGATCCAGAAGTCCAGACTGAGGAACAGAACCGTGAGGTTGTGGGCTTCTCAGACTCCACATCACTAAGGCGCAATTTTATATTTATAACTCTGGAAACTTAACAAAGTGGCAGTTTCTTGTTGGACGACCCCGTGTTGCTTTGCCGAACGGGTTAGGGGGGGGCTGGCGTTTTTTCACACAGGGCTCAAGTCGGTCTGAACGCGGCCTTACCTCACCACCTCTGACACTCCCACAGCCTTCACAGCTCTGACAGATGGTTGCTCCTACATTTCTCTTTCTAAAGCCCTTCCTACACCTGACGCTGTGTTTTTCACTCACCAGTCTCAGCTTTATTTTTATTCAATGGAGAAACGTTTCTGTTGCGTTTGCTCTCTAACTACATTTACTTGAGCCGCACTTTCAAACTGGTAAATGTAGGAATTACTGAGTACAAGTGGACTGTAGCTTCAGGAAAAATGGCTACACCCACATTGAATAACAACACTTCACAAATTAGCTTGATGCTATTAATGCGTCTGTGTGATTGTCCTCTCTCTAATTCACACTAACGGCCTTCAGTGTGTCATTTCATAATGATTAGAAAATGTTAAGTGTCATCTCTTCCTCGTATTGTCACATTACATATGAAGAATCAACCTTTTGTGTTTCCACAGCGAGACCTGTCCAAGGCCTCTAACGCCAAGATCCAGCACGACGTCCTGAACTCCACCACCACCAACCTTTGACCTCCCCACTCTGATGGTGACTGCGTCAGTTATCATATCGTAGTCCTTTCAACTAAGTTCTGATCTCCTCTAAAACGGATCAGTTCCTTTCACTGCTCTCTGCTTTTATATGTAAATGAAGGTAATATATATTAAGTGTTGCGTCGGTGATAAACAAGGAATCTGTTGTCGGTTGCTGAGGACTTTGTCTTCAGCCGTCTGTCGCTGTCTGTAAGAGGAAAAAATATGTTTGTATCATAATTTAAACAAACACTACTTTGGCTCTCTAAATTTTGCCAGTTATTGAGATGTAATAAATGTTGTCTGCATCTTGTTCTGCACGTTTTTTGAAAAGAGAAATGAAAGTTTCAGCTTTCCGAAGTTATGCAATCTGGAGTTACAGGCCAAATGTATTATGAATACTTTGCACTTTTTTAGAAAATATATTGCAGCACATAGTGTAACTGTACACACACACTCACTCACACTGTTCCATCCAAATCTGTTTTTATACATTTATGTATTTGTGTATATATTTCTGCATTTGATGCTCTCTTCATATAAATTCCACTTTTTGACAAAGATGTTAGATGTTTAAACAGTCCGTTAAAGTTGTAGTTGAAGTACGTCGTATATTGGTGCTGCATAACAGTTTAAATATAGTCAAATCACATGTGTTCAATACACTATCATGACTGATTTGGAAAAGCTTGTCAAAATATAATAAATGCATTTCCACATGAAAAGCACAGACTGATTCTTTGTGTGTGGTCAGACAAAATATCCAAATTCACATGTTCTCACATGATAAGATTCAGATGTACTACAGTATCTTTGAAATGTGCTCAGCTTGTTTTTTTTTTAGCATTTTGACCAATTCAGCCTCGTCAATAAATCTGATGTGTTTGAAGTTGGTCAGGTGTGAATGAATCTGATTCGTCTATTGACACCAGAGTGTAGACAGATTTCACAATCAAAACGTGGCCTCCTGGTGTCATCAGGTCTGCTTAAAGACAAGTTTAAGAAAAGCTCTTTGAGAGTAAAAGATAAGTTTTATAGAGGAGAACTTTATCACAAACCGTACTTTCTATTAGAGATTATTGACTTCGCTCAGCCATAGCCAAGAGAACTCCAGTCAATGAAACATGAGAGCATGGATTAGAAATTCTTTTCAGTAGATCAACCTCTGAGTGAGAGATTCAAGTCAATTCAATTTATATAGCGCCAAATCACGACAAAAGTTATCTCATGACACTTTACATATAGAGCAGGACAGAGACCCAACTGTTCCCAGTAAAGTGGTTCATCCCTCGAAACTAAAACTAATGACTCATTTTGAAGCAGTTCAATGCAATATTGCAAATTATGGGAATCAATTTTCAATGAAATCTGAAAACTGAACCTACAGCTCATCAGGAAGGTGACAGCAAATGAAACTTTGCCACCAACTGTAGTAACAAGCAGCTCAAGGTTGATTTGAGGTTACAGTACTTCTGTAACACAGACAGGCTTCTGTTAACTAATCTGTTAACATTTAGGTGACTTGTTAACCTAGCCTGCTTCTTTAATTTAATCAGTGTTGATTATCAGCAGACATGAGTTGATGTTATCTGACTTTGTCACAGTAGGCTTTGAACTTGTGAAATAACAACCAGACTTCTGGCTGCTTTCATTGTCTTGTAACTCACCCAACCAGCTGCCAGACCGGCCTGCGTTAGCCTTCATTCCACAGAGTATTTTTTCATGCCTTCTTTCATTGGTTGGTCTGAAAAGCTAAAAGCTGTGAGGGTTTCTGTCTACATTAAACATTTCAAACACAGAGGCAATTCAAGTCGCTTTACATTACACAACAACAAAACCATTAGATGGACATTCAAAACCCCTGAGCAATCAATAAAGATAGAATAAGAATCATTAAATCTAATAAAATAGTTAGCTGTCCCAAATGCAACAAAGGAAATAAAAGCTGTGGCTGTGTTTAGTGCCTTTCTGGCTTTTGTGGAGGTCACTGATTTTACGCTGAAGGATTCACACCGGAAGTCCTGTTGTTACCGGAAGAGCCTGCCGGAGGCGGAACTTAAAACAAGTCCATAGAAGAAGACATGCGAACCGGTTTAAAAGTCAGTGTGTGTCAGACACACTGCGCACAGTAATAAAGTGCGCTAATGAGAAGCTCAGTGTTTACATAGCTTTTTTTAAATAGCTCAGCCATGTCCGGAGCTTTAGCCAGGCTGCTTTTCTACCCGACTTTAGCCTACAATGTTGTCATGGAGAAGGTGACGTCGAGACGGTGGTTTGACCGAGTGGACGAGACCGTCATCCTCGGAGCGCTGCCGTTCAGGTCCATGACCGAGCAGGTCAGACTGGTGATCGTTAGCCTGTCTAGCTAACACTGTACACCGTCTCTCTCGTTTCAAAGCCCAGAATTAAATCAGCCAGGAAAGGGCACAGTTTTTAGACCGGCTCCTGAGGGGGCTCTGATGATGGGCTCTGCCCCTGCTCTCTTTGTACCCACCCCTGTGGTAATTCAATTTTTAATTAGATTAACTCATTACCATGGGAAGCAGAAGCATCAGAGAAATAGTTAATAGTATGGAAGACCATTCTGACCAGGAGAAGGAACAAAAAAAGTCAAAATAATGAGATATTGAGCTATAATCATGAGATAGTAGGTCTCAGTGGCGACAATAGAAAAGTAATCTGCAGCTTTTTAAAGTCATTTGTGATGCTGGTTTCAGCTTTGTGATGCAAGCAACATCTCCATGGGCTCCTGTAATATTTCCTGACACTGAGAAGACAAAACGGTTAATAGAGAAAATAATTGTCAGTTGCAACCCTAATTGTTACTTATTATCTAATAATTTCTACCATTTAATGTATTTTTTCCCCCTCCACCTTGGTGAACTGATGCTTCTCATTTCTTGTGTTGCAGCTGGTAGAAGCAGAAAATGTGCGAGGGGTTATCACCATGAATGAGGTGTATGAGACCAAATATTTCTGCAACTCTGCTGAGGTGAGTTCACTTCTCTCGTATTTCCACTCTTAAATTGAAGATTCAGTCATCAGTCATTCAACATCGTGTGTGTAAGAGAAGTGTGTGATCCAGCAACACTGAAGCAACAAGTTGTTTCTGTCAAATATTGTGATGTGACTGACTGAAGTATTGATAGTGCTGATTTTACAGGGTTTTTTTTTAGCCTACATGTCTTTTCTGATACTCCTCAACGTTTATGTCAGGCGATGTAAATCGGCTAGTGATTGGTTTATACCTGAAGCGAATAGCATATTAATCAATTAGCCATTCATCAACCGTTTTGATTATCAGTTAGTTGTTTCAGTAATTTTTCAAGCAAACAATGCCAAATATTTTCTAGTTCTAGCCTCTTAAATGTGAGGAGTTGCTGCCTTTTCTTTGTCATACATGACAGTGAACTGAATATCTTTGGTTTTTGGACTTTTGGTTGGACAACTGAAGACATTACCTTGGGCTCTGGTAAATTATAACAGGCATATTTCACTATTTTTTTTAACAGAAAATATCCGTCAACCTTAGATTGGTTTAACACTTACTAATCCGTAGGGGCAGGACTATATGACTATAGTAAATCTCTGAATTAGGTGTAACCAAACGCCAATAAAGTTCCCCACAAAGTGCTGCTGAGATCTGGAGACCTGACTGAACAGAATCAGTGTGAACAGAACTGAGGTTAGCTTCATCGTTCACATATTCCAGTCATTCATTAATGACAGCTTGATTTGATGTGTTTGCTGCAGGAATGGCAGGCCAAAGGGGTGGAGCAGCTGAGGTTGAGCACCGTTGACCTCACCGGCGTTCCCAGCCTGGAGAACCTGCACCGAGGCGTTGAGTTTGCCCTGCAGCACCGAGAGCAGGGAACCAGCGTGTACGTCCACTGCAAGGCCGGGCGCTCCCGAAGCGCTACGCTGGCTGCTGCATACCTCATTCGGGTCAGTACATAACTGATATAACCCTGCTCTTTGCCCTCAAACCTTACCTTACCAAAGTTAACAGCTTAACCTCAAAGTCATTGTTTCATTTCAGACAATGATGGTGACAGTAACAATGGTATCAAGTCATTAACCTACAATACTGATTCTATTGGTCCAACTGTCTGTTCAGTCAGTCAGCAAGGAGCACTTTCACACTATGTTGACTTTGACATTGCACCTTTCTGCTGACAGTTACACTGCTGTACTCCAGAGGAAGCCTGTCAGAGGCTGGCGTCTGTTCGACAGCACATCCTGGTGCGCTCCGCTCAGCTGGACATGCTGAGGAAATACTACCAACAAGTGTGTGGACAGTCCAGCTGAGAGAGCGAGGCGGCAGGTCAGACCTTGTTATGTTCCTGCAGCAGCTGGAAGACTGGACTCGGAGCCCTGTACAATCTTCCATATCACAATGTATACCCATTGAGGAAAATGCCAAATTACGTTTTTCCCTCCTTTTTAAAATAAAAGGTTTTTTTTTAATTCATAACATATTGCCAAGTTATTGTCATGGATTTTTTTATAACCCTTTTTACATAAAACCTGTAACTTCTTTCCTTTAATTCCCTGACTGCCTGGTTTTCGTCTTGTGGCTGAAACATATTCATTTTATAACATTCATTTTATAATTATGTTTTCTTTGATTTGATTTGATTTGATTTGTTGTGTTTGGACTGCAGTGGCACAACAAGACGAGGATTTTAGTGCATAATTCAGCAATCAAGCGGTTACTGTGTCTATACTGGAAAACATTTTATTTCAGCGTGTCATATTTTCTTATGGTGCCTCAGAACTTTAAAAAATCCTGACATTAAATAAACTATTTGTGAGATGAATACAGTCTAATGGTGTGTATGTTCTAGATATTATTGGTAAATATATGTGCATGAAAGTTGTTGTAATGTGTTTGAATGGCATTAAAACAGACAAACCTACTGACAGAGAACTGCTGTTTCACAAGATGATGCACCACATCTGTTGTAGCTAGAGCTGAAAAGGAACTAAGTACATCTACTCAAGAACTATACTTAAGTGAAGTACCAGTATATAAAGCATTTAAAATGAGCTCCACCTCAACCAGGTATATTAAAGTACTGTTAATGATGGGCTAGTAATATAATGATATAACACAGGCTGGTCTCATACTGACAAACAAATACTTTTACTTTTGAGGACATTTTGCTGATAATACTTTTGCACTTTTACTTAAGTGAAATTTTGAATGCAGGACTTTTACTTGTAATTGAGTACTTGCATAGTTTGGTACTTGATTGATTATTTGAATATTTCTTCCACCACTGTATGATATAATAGTCAGTATATGTTAAATTTGAAGGCTTTGTCGGTTGGTCTGCTGTGCTGTTCTTTTAGTAGTATAAAGCAGGTTCATGTCACAGACACATTCCCCTGTAGTAATTGTAATTGGGGATTCTGACTGTTAATTATGTCAGTTGATGTCAAAAATTAGAGGGATGTGGACTAATTGAATGTTTCTATGTCATTTAAAGGAAAATATCTGATATTTAATGCAGGGGCCCTCTTCAAGACAGGGTCTCAAGGTTAAATAATGAAACAGGACCCACCTTGTGCTGTCTTGGTGTAGTTTTCCTCCGGCCCATCAGGAGGCGACAAACATCAGTCGCGTCTTTGCCCGAAGAAGAACGTCTCCAGAGCAAACATGGCGGCGTCGTTGGTACGGCTTGTCCGCGGAGGTCTTGGAAGGAGTTATAACAGTAAGTTGACTAGAAACTCGTTTGAGTTTGTATACGCTGTTTGCTGCAGTCATCCGTATATTTGTGTGTGCCCCTGCTTGCCTCTGAAAACCACGCAGTCTCATTTTCAACCGTCAAATGCCTCAGGTTTGACCTTCGAGCTAGCTAGCTTTAATGCTAACGCTAGCCTGCACGGAGTTGGATAACAGGCTCGATGGAAAGCTTATGATGTTAATGTGACAGATGAGGTTATTTAGGCAACGTGAACCGTCAGGACAGGGAGGGTTTTGGATGAGTGTAGGACTTTGCTTTTTATTTCTGGCGTGTTGCTCACATTAACGTAACGCCAGTTCCTCTGCAGCTCTGCAGAGTCAGTTGTCAGCGGCGTGTTTATACTCCTTTATGACTTCTTCTTCTTGCTTTTTTTCCAGTTGCAAGGGCTTCGTGTCTCCTCCAGCAGCAGACCAGGCTGCAGAGCTCCACCACTGAGACCAGTCGTGAGTACACACTTCTGATGCTGCAGGACGCTGCTTATATTAGATTGTTGTTTACCAGCAGTCAGAAAGGGTGGCTGGGCCACGGATCTCTCTTTTAACTCATATACACCCCAGATTGTTCCTCTCATGTATTATCAAAAAGGCTGGATGACAACTAGCCAATGTGGGCAACTGCCCTGGGGCCCTAGAGCTACATTGGTCCCAAAAGCTCAAGGCTCTGAGTCAGTTGGTTTATTCTAGTTTATTGAACATTTGTGAGGATGACAAAAGCACAGTTTCAGTTGGCAGAATAACGTCCTTACGATGGCTCCTGTGTGAGGGGTGTTACAGAGTTAACCGTCCGCTTGCAGCTGTTTTTAAGGTATCTCCAGATTTTACAGAATCCTTGGGCTCCTTGACTAAAATCATATATTCTGTCTGCTGCATCTACAATTTCAACATATCATGACATGATCGAACCACAAGTGAAAAATCTGTATAATCAGTTTATGTAATTTCTGCCTACTGTCTTTGTCAAGTCAATTTCATTTACATAGCTCAACATCACATATCACAATTTGTCTCAAGAGGCTTTGTTTGGATTAGGAAATCAAGTCACAATGAGGGAAACAGATTTCAAATCTTTACTGTGCAGCAGACAGAATATTTTTTGATCCAGACAGTCCGACGAGCCTTCTGAAAATACATTAAAAACATTGATAGGTTTTGTTGAGAGACAGTATTTATCCTTCAGAATAATAAACGATTAGCTCTGTGACTGAAATGTAATAATATATTAGAGGCACAAACTGGGTCTAAACTGACGTGACAACATGTTGAAGAAGCTGCTGATGTAAAGACTGATTGGGTAATTGATTTTTCATGTCAGTGTGCCCAGCCCCCATCACATATTCACTTGAAATAGTTATCATAGAAAACCAAAAATATTACCCAAATTCAATAAACAATTTCACTCTGCAACCTATTTTGCAATCATAATGATGACTCAAGTCTGTCATGGAGAGCGATCACTGCGTTGTTCAGTCGTTATGAACCTCTTGTCTCTATTGTCTCGTCTGTCCTTCATGCAGCCACCGTCAGGCCCAAGGATGCCGTCACTCACAACCAGCTGGCAGCGTTTGGGGAGTACGTGTCTGAGATGATGCCCAAATATATCCAGCAGGTCCAGGTCAGTTCATGTGCCCATCAGAGTATCAGAGTACTCCCCTTGTGCCGCTTGAGTGAAGTACCATAAGTGTGCCGTTTAGAGCATTAAAGTCGCAGTGTGTAGCCTAATATTTGAATCAACCAAGATGACAATAGAAATGTTTTTGCCACGCCACATGTATCTACATGGGATCTGACAATAGATGGAGGAAATGAGATGGAAACAGGAAGATGACAGGGTGGTGTCAGACTTGGTACTACAGTTAACTACAGAATCTTGCAGCTGCGGGTGGTTGTACAACATATGGCTGTGGTACTTCTGTATAACCAGGAACTGTTTCTGTCAGTTTTGTTTTTCTATTTAGCTTTTTAAAATGTATCCGCCGGTAACAGTTCAAATAAATAAATTTAGATTCCAGAGACCTGCAGATGGCTTGAAAATGTGTGTGTGTGCAGGTGACCTGTTATAATGAGCTGGAGGTGATGATCCATCCTGACGGAGTGATCCCTGTGCTGACCTTCCTGAGGGACCACACCAACGCCCAGTTCAGGAACATGATTGACCTGACTGCTGTCGACATCCCAACACGGCAGAACCGCTTTGAGGTAGCTGTCACACACACACACACACACACACACACACACACACACACACACACACACACACACACACACACACACACACACACACACACACACGCACACACCTAGAAACCTTTCAGAAGGATGACATATAAGACTGATAACACATCTGTCTAGTGTTGCAGCAGTGCTGTTACAGTCAGAAGCTTTCATTTTACACTGTAAAACTATAGATTCATCCCTACATTGTTGGTATGTATGTTGTACCCACTGCAGCACTTCAACAGGAAGGTATTATTTGTGTTAATTCAACACGCTCACATTCTCCTCTAAAGCTAAATGTTTAATGGTCGGAATTCAAATATTTATGTGCAGAAGCCGTCCTGCTAATCTAAGATGCATATCATCTAAACAAGCTGTCTGAATGTTGTCAGAGCGGTAATGTGTGTGTGCTGGATTACAGATTGTGTACAGCCTGCTGTCTCTGCGCTACAACTCTCGTATCCGCATTAAGACGTACACAGATGAGTTAACACCAGTGGACTCTGCGGTCACGGTCCACAAGGTTGCCAACTGGTACGAGAGGGAGGTGAGTAACGACTTGCGGTCTGAAGGTTCATTACTGTGTTTATTTCATTCTTTCTTCACAGTAACAATAAAATACTCAGCGACACGAACAAACTGAGAGTAAGTGTGTGTGTGTGTTTGTTTACACAGGTATGGGACATGTTTGGTGTGTTCTTTGCCAACCACCCAGACCTGAGGCGTATTCTGACAGACTACGGCTTCGAGGGTCACCCCTTCAGGAAGGACTTCCCCCTCTCGGGATACGTAGAGGTGAGTTCTGCCAGCAACACGTGTGCTCAGTGCAGCAGTCATCTTTATTCAGCTTCATCAGTGTGTGTGATTCATTTGCATCCTCCAAAGATAAATATAATACTGTTGGCAGGATGTCAGTAAGACAGACGAAGCTGTGCCCAGACACTTTAGATCTCAAACTCTGCTGGATCCTGTGATTGTTATTTATTCATTTATTTATTGAGCTTGTGATGATAAATTCACGTTTCCCACAAGCTTTGAAAAGCCTTGATAGTTTGTGCTGAGAAAGAATAATTTATGGTGTAAATACTTTGTGAAACTGAATAGATTTCCTTGAAAGAATGAATTATTCATTTTACCACAGTACCCAAATTCATCTTATTTACTTCCTGCTGTCCGAGGATGAACACTTCACAAGAGATTTCTTTACAAAGTTCATCGTTTGATCAGCATGTCTTGACAAGAAAGGCTTCTCATGTAGTTTTGTTTTTATATCTTCCACCAAGAGTTCTTAGTCCTTGAAATGTATCATAGCTAACCATTAGTTACCTAAAATTAGAACATTTAATTAAATTGCACCGACGTGTCTCCCTGTGCAGGTGCGTTATGATGATGAGCTGAAGCGCGTGGTGGCGGAGCCTGTTGAGCTGTCGCAGGAGTTCAGGAAGTTTGACCTGAACACGCCCTGGGAGGTGTTCCCCGCCCACCGAGAGCCCAAAGAGGCCGCACCCAAACTAGAGGCTGGAGACCAGACCCCTGAGAAGAAATGATGTCCATCTGTTTCATCACCATGTTCTGTCTGTTAGCGTCACTTTGGGATTCCCAGCCCCCTTCAGCAAACTGAAATATTTATGTAAATAAAAATACTAATAAAACAATCTTCAAAAGAGTTTTTGTGGAGCTATGGTTTTTGCAAGACTGCTAATTTTCTCATTTAGGTATTCTTTATGGCCAATAGTATGTGGACACCTGAACATTACACCTATATGTGATTGTTGAACATCTAAACCCAAAGGCATCAACCTGCTGCCTTAACAGCCCCCACTCTTCTGGTGTCAGGCACACACCTGATTTCATGAAATAAACTCAAACCAGGTGTCCACATACTTCTAGCCATGTATTGCACCTGTTCAATCATTTTATCCATTGCTAATTTCAATGTTTGAATTTCAGTTTTCACCACAATAATTAAGTAGAATCATTAAAGCCTCTGAAAACTGTGTTTCTTGTCCATTACATTAAAAATTCATGACTTAAATAAGCAAGAAGCAAAGTCAAAGTTTGGATGTTTTTATGTATTATTAATTATATGTTTAGCACTCAAAAACTCAGCCAGTCTGCGCCATCATGACTGCATGAGTGGGTGTGTTTCCATCAGAGTTGATTGACCCAGCTGATATCTGACAGCACAGATGTCACGAGGAAATAATCAGAACAACTGTCCATTCGTGAGAGACCCCATTATCACAGGAAGAAGCTGATTGAGCAAATATCCTTTCAGGGCCTTTAAATTAATAGTAATTGTAATAATTATGATATGTTGGTACTCTGCTGCATGCAAATCTACCATACAGGAATGGCCCAGCAGATGGTACTGCAGCACAGAATACAAAATCAAGAACGCAGACGTGCAGCTGTACATGTCAGTCAGTTCATGAAGAGTTCACGTTGTGGATTCAATAACAGTTCAGGCTGCACTTTTCAGGTTTTTTATTTTGTCAAACATTTTCATTGAAGCATTCATTTTACATGTAAGAAATACTCAAAACATTTCAGAGAGTCAACATGAGCCAGAAAACAAGACATGGGTCAAAATGTTTTTTAATATTCTCTTATTATTATTTTTCTGTCATGGTTGGATTTGTGTTTTTGGGACACAAAATTGCTAATTTTTCAAAGCCAAATTGAGCAATAACCAGGAATTACTTCCAACCACATTTTTGACCCACGTCTGCTCGACATTGTCTCCAATACACAATGATCAATCTTTCATCGGGATTACCATAAAGAAAGAAGCACAGACCAGAAACATCCAACATATTGTCAGTTACTGTACAGATAATTCACTTAATAAAAATACACAGTTAACAGGCGGCGACTGGGCCTGTGAAGCTGCTCAGCCATCATGAGAAAGTTTCTTTTTAATTCGTCGTATTTTCAGTTACATGCATGCATCACACACGTGCTTCTGAGTGTGTCGGATGAGTTATGCTCAAGTCACTTCACACACCATGAGTTCTGCGTATTTGTTTACAGGTATCACCTTCACAGACGGATTTACTTTACCGGGTCAGGTCTGTTTTAAAGTAAAACTCAAGCAATCGTAGGTCTGCCCCTGTGCACTGCTCGCTCACTGAGGCTGAAATAGAGAAACCACAGAGGGTTAGACTGTGACAGAATACATTATTATCTGAAATGAGGCTCGCTCAGTATAATTTCATACTGTGAAAAAGAAATTATCATCTCATTGTCCAAAATGTTGTCACTTTCTTAGAAGTCGCTGCGGCCGTACAGGACAGGAAATTGTCGATTAGTAACGCCGTGGTGGAGAGAGACTGGTGAGAGTGTGAAGCCTGAGACTCGCTGTCTGTTATTCGTTCGTAGAGAAGGTGTGAGAGCATTTCCCCGGAGCCAGAGAGCTCGCGGTGAGGTGAAGATTTGGTTATGACTCGAGGGAAAATGCATCTTTTCACCTCTCTGACTGCACAGTGTGGTCATTGATGGTCTTGATGGTATTTGACCTTTTTAAGGTTTTGATATTTCGTAGTAAATATATCAAGAGAAATTTTAATGTGGTGCTTTGCTACAGCGCATCAGTCTGAATGCAGTTCTTTAGAGGAATTGTTTGCAGACAAGCTGACGAGCTGAGGAGAACTGTAGAACCAGGTGATGATTCTCTATAAGCAATCCCTTTCATATTACACAAAGTCAATGCTTTAAGTGCCACATACAACTATTTTCACTTCAAATGTAATGAAGTGGCAGCAGAGATCGGGGGAACCAACCCTTTGAAATTGTAGTCCAATATATTATAATTTGAATTCATAAAACTGAAAACAGTGCTCTCCCTCTCGCAGTACACTGGTGTGTTTTGACCACAGTTTATATCAAAACTTCTCAGAAATTCACATCCAGTTAACTCTAATAAAAAAAAAAAAATCACATGGTGTCTCTCCAACAGAGAGGCTGATTTCATAAAGTCAAGGTTCATCACAATTTGAACGGCATCATCTTTCTCCCGGCGGTGTGAAATTAAACAGACATGCATATACAGTGGCCCGGGAGAAGCAAATCAATTTTCCCCACAGTGGTCGCCATCTGAAGAAATGAATTAAACGCTGCTAGAATTAGAAATCAAATTATGGTCCAGATTCCCGCAGGCTCAGAGGTGGTCAACAGGCGGTGCGGGATGGATCTGCAGCCTGCACTCCTCAACCATGTCAGTTTCGCCCTGTTGTCCTCTGGTCCCGCTGTGGTATCAGGACGAGAGACACTCCGAAATGAAGAACAGAAAGACTCATTTGGACACAAAACACACTGTTCATATCGTTTTCACATGCCTCTAAAGACATAAAGAAAGTAAAGCGACTTTTTACATACAAGCAGAAACACCAAGTCTTTGACAGAACAAATGCACTTACAGAAATATTTCACTTCAAAATGAAAATTCTGCGACGACCTCCTCACCTTCATGTTAGTCGACACTGAAGTGCATTATGTAGGATTACCAAACTCCCCTACTACTGCAGTTAATGAGCCTCGCTTACAGTTCAAAAAAAAGAGCATAAATAGGTTTAATTGTTGTTTTCACTTTTCACTTGTTCACAATTTTTTTCTTTGTACTTTAAAAAAGACGCCATAAATTTCAAATTCCTTTCGGCGGTCGTGCCGACTGCAATGAGAGTTGGGCTGACACAGAGGTGAGCAGGTAATGACTGTGAATGTTTTCATTACAGAGTGAAATATTCAATCAGAGTTCACATTACTGTCATTCAAGGTTCCACATTTGAGTGCGATGAAGTCGTATCCTGGGAAGCCATTAGCTGGAAATTGAAGAGATTTTCATTTAAGCTCTGCACTCAGTCCAAGGTGCCTGTGACTTTGCGAAGGAATTCATATGAAGAGGAAGCGTCGAAGACGACCGCAAAGCGACCTTCATTATTCTCCGCTCCGCCCAACGCATTTTGTGGACTCTGAGACTTTTCCACTTTGCACGAATTCCTCCCACAATGTTCAGTCCCAAGCCCGTGTGCTGTAGCTAGGGTTTCTTGTCTGCGTATGCTTGGCTGGTGGTGGTGGTGGAAGTGGTGTTGGGGAAGTCTGGATAAACCAGGAAGCCAGTGAAGGTGATGTACTTGGCGTGGTTGCTGTAGGCCCCGAAGCCATCTCTCTGGTGGGAGTAGAGCCAGACTGTGTCTCCTGGTTTCAGGGACAGCATCAAGCTCTGACTCTGTAGGGCTTTCTCGCCCTGGCTGTCATCGTAGATCATCGCCTGCACCTCCAGACGGTTCTTCATCAGCTTGACGGACAGCGTCTTCTGTGGCAGCTTGCCCACGTTGAAGGAGAAGTAGTAGGCTCCGGGGATGCGGCAAGTGAACATCCCCTCCGTCACGTTAAAGTCATCTCCGATGTTGACGAATGCTGTGTCGAAGCTGACTGGCTGGTGCTGCGGCATGCCCACTTGGTCTACTCCCACAATGCTCTGGGTGCGCCCTACCGAGAAGGCAGATCTCTGGTCATCCTCTTCATCCTCCTCCTCCTCCTCCTCCTCTTCCTCCCGATGTTGCAGCTCCTTCTCCTCCACCGTGTCTCTTGTTCCAGACCTGACGTGCTCTGTGGCCTGGTTACTATCTAACAGGGGGATGCTGTCTTGCTGGGGCTGCTGGGAGTTGAAGGCAGGATGGTGTTGGTGGTGGTGAGTCTGGTAGCCGTAGGTGTCGGGGTAGACCAGGTAACCGTTGAAGGTGGTGTAGTGTCCGGTGTTGCTGTAGAGCGCGTAGCGAGGGTCACCATGGAGACGGAGCCAGACGGTGTCGCCGAAATCCAGCTGCAGCATGACACTCTGGCTCTGCACCTGAGGATTGAAGCAGACTTTATTATCCCAGACACGAAGTCAGATCCCGGTCTGTTTTACATCAAGGCACCGACACCAAACATAATCCGATCATCTACCTCACGCAGCTCCTCATTCAGGGGAATTTGGTGTGTAATCCCCTCTGTTCTGCTCTCATTCCCCACCACAACACAAACACACCCTCGGTGATGAAAGCCTTATTGTACCGGGAGACAGTTGGAGAGCTTTGGCATGATAAAAGACCTTTGTAAACATGTCCTCAGAGGGACAAATGCACCCTGAAACAGAATTCAGTTATTATTTGAACCAGAGGCTGACTTGACTGTCACGGTCATACAGTCTTGAAGCAGGGGGAAACAGCTAGCCTGACAGCTAGCCTGACGCTAAAGAGAGCAAACAAACCTTCTTTATTTAACCAAAGAAGTCCTATTCAGACTGAATGGCCATTTCGTTACTATTTCATCATTCAGTCTAATATTACCTTCTTAGGGCATTATCACTGTTGATGTGGAAACAAACAAACAAACAAACAAAAGAGAGGCTCTGTTTGAGTGATGACACTGGCCTCGTCAACAATTCAACAAATGGAAAAACAAAACAAAATCAATGATGTGTTAGTCCGTCTCCCTCTGGCAAATCTTTGAGAACAGGTCACAAATATATAGTTTCATTTTTAAGAAAGGCTCCGTAATTTCCTAAAACTAAAACTAGTTTTTGGCAAACTTTACTCAAAGGATTAAATAGTGCATTTGTTGGGGACTATTTTCAGTGGTGGATTAATCCACATTTGGTGCTCTAGTGAGTATCTATGGCAGCAAGACGGTGTGTGTGTGTGGGACTGAATCAAAATAAACTACAGTGTGTGTGTGTTCATGGTAATGAAGGAACATGTCACCCAGTGACAGTGAGTCTCACTGATGTGTTTTAATAGTTTTGGGACAACAGTGGAGCTCTACGGCTCAGAGGAAGAAGATATATCAGGCTGTGATACACACACAATACTTGTTAGTAGATACATTCACTATTGGTTTGGGTCCTTTCATGGGATTTGTTGACAATAATAAAAATATAGAATGTCACCAGTGCCAGTCTGATAACTATAGTAGCTTGGTTGGAGCTCCAACCAGGAAACAGCTAATCATAAGAACAACACCCAAACTCATTGAATTGCTGACAAAACTAGAGATGAGCAGTGATCGAGAGGTCTGGAACCTACCTTCCTCTCCTCTCCAGCGTTCTCCTCGTACACGATGGCCTGCACCTCGTTTCTGTTCTTCATCAGCATCACAGACAGATCTTTGTGTGGAAACTTTCCCACTGTGAAGGAGAAGTAGTAGGCCCCGGGGATACGGCAGCGCAACAAGCCGGCCTTGGGGTCAAAATCCCCGCCGATGTTGACATAAACAGTGTCAAAGGTCACGGTCATCTTGGGCCCGCCTTCCATGCTGTTGGTGCGTGCAACCGAGAAAGCTGAGCGTAGCTCCACGTCCTCCAGCAGACGGGCAAAACACCACGCGCCGCCTGCCTGGCTCAGGCACAGCAGGCCAATCAGCACGCTCGCTGGGAGCAGCATTGTTTCTGCAGAAACATTAAAAAATGATGAATAGGTTGAATTACATATATATAGCTTTTTGAAAAAAATGAAAATCCAGATATCAGCTGCGACATGGCTGCTGTGTTTTTGTGGCATATGAAGAAAGTTCACCTTCGGAGAAGAAGGTGGAAAACTGTGAAAAAAAACTCTGTAGTGCTTCCTATTACTCTGTTGTGGTGCAAGTAATCTCTTGTCCCTCTTGAAATGCTCCTAAAGGGGAACTAGTACATTTCACAGTTTCATTCAACAACTTGATGTAACACAATATCAATGTGAAGATCTAACAGATGCCTGAAGTCTGTTCATTTTGTTGCTTATTGATTGTAACTTTTGTAATAAAATCTGTAATAAGTCTCATGTTTTCATTCATTTCCAGAATATAGAATCTGTCTCATCACATAATTTCACACTTTTTGTATGAATTTCTCCAGTTTTGGATTCCTAACTGGAGAAAAAAACCTTGCTTCAGTTCGGATCATTTGAAATATGTTATATATGAGTGAGTACCTGAGTTTCTGTACCAATACCCTTTTTGCCTTTATTCAATACAGTGTGTGAAATCGGCAAAATTCTGATTTTAATCAGGGACAATCAGATCAAAGAATAAGTAAACATGGTTACACATTGAAAACCAGCTTGTGGACAGGTTTTGAGGCTCGGGGCTGCAGGCACATTCTAGTCAGTACCAAATAACAGTATTGAGCTTTGATGCACCTGAACATCACTACAAGAAAAATGCCTCATCTGAGACAAACGTTGGCATCTGCAACAAACAAAGCTTCACTTCTCGAGTGAAAACACAAGTTCACAAACATTTGTGAGCTCACGTTTGGAGGTAAAACACTAAAACCACACACACATCAATAGACAATACTCACATAATGAATCTGCACATGTACGCACACACAATCCCTGCGCTGTGTTTGGGTCGTACAAGCAGATCGCTCTCAGTAGAGGAGGTATTAATGTGTCCTTTATTAGCTGAGACAAGCGCTCTTATTGTCTCATTGTCCTCCTCTAATGAACCAGCAGGAAGCAGACACACACAGGTGGAGCTTCCAGCGCCGTCAAAGCCTCACCACAGAAACACACAGCTTATCATGTAGAGGGCTCCCAGACCCAGGGGTGCCCTTTATCAAGCTACATGAGGAAAATATAGAACACAGTATTTAGACACGGACCTGCTCCTTAATATCCCTAATAATTACATCAAATAAAGTTGTCTTAAAGTTATTTTTCCCCTCATCCAAGAAGCGTCAGCCAAGTATTTACTGTAAACCTCTTTAGGTGCTTTTCAGCTAATGATGCTTCCTCCCACCCATCGTCATCCTCCAGCCTGCGACCCAGAAACTGACTGAGGTCCACCATCATGGAGGACGATCAACTCACTTACATGAGGTGAGAGAAGGCTTTTTAAAGGAGCTTTGGAGGTACAGTCTGTCCTACGTAGAGGACCAGATTGCAAAAACCCCTTCAATCAGTATCTGTTTAGTGATTGGTCGGCAGATCTGGTGGGATCGTAAAAGGAGCAGGTTATAGGCTGCAACTGCCTGTGGAGATAGGAAATACAGCACAAACCACGCCTCTAACATTATTCATATTTTTTCATAAAGTAAAAATTATTAATCGTGTGTCCAATTTGAATGATGAATAAATGATAAATAAAAACCTTGGCAACTGTGTCTACTTCTCCCTTCCAAGTTCCCTTCTTTTGCTCCTTCAAAGGTCCAGATATTTATCCTCCCCAGCCGTACTGGTCCAATAATATCAGCCTCGGTATAAAACAACAGTAGACTGTACCCTGTAGCCTTTTTCAAACCAATTATAGATTTTACTTAGAGCACCTAGATGATTTTATTGCTCCCTCACGTCTGCTCTGTTCTTTCAAGAATCGTCCAGAATTCAAATTAGGGAAAAAATCCCCCCGTGGTTACGAGACAACAGTGGGGACTGTTGGTAAAGATGGAACGTGAGCTGCAGTCTCTAATGTTGAAATAACACACATCCAACCAACATCCTCCCTACAGGTGATGATTCAGCGAACGCAGCACGACGAAAAACAAAGTTTGGTCTTGTTGGTTTTCTGTGGAAGTGAATCTGGACAGCATGTGATGCAGCACTGTCAGACGATGAAAGATGAAATATTTTAACGTTATGCAAAACCAATCAACAGAGGCCTCTTTGGAGAGAGATGAAATGTCCTCAAAACTAAATCAAGCCATACAAATCGAAATCTAAAGCAAATCTCCTTCTCTTAGACGTACAATAATTCATATGCTAATTACATCCAGGATATCATTTGTTTTTCATTTTCTTTGCGTTAGAAGAGATCAGTTTGGAAAGCTTACTGGTGCTCTTGATTTTTCTTTATGTGCTTGATGTTGCCTTTAGGAACAGTTTTGGCAATAGAAGACATGCATGTGCGTCACACTATGCTGTCCTGTGAGGAGGTGTCATGGCTGTCATACTTTTTTACTGTAATCGATGTGAATCACTGCTTGTTGTACCATGTTTGACTCTGGCAGCCTCCTCTTCACCAAAACGAGGACATCATCACTGAGTGATAAAACATTTCAGCCAACGGGGCGATATTTAATATTACATGAACTCTCTAATGTGTTGCATATTTAGATTGTGCACCACATCTATTTCCACGGTCGCACTGCATCGCTACCAAGGCCTTGAAGTTATTTACTGTTGAAACTAAATGTTCCTCTTGTATGTTTATACTAAATCGACCTCTTTAAAAGGAAACTAATTATAGCGGTTAATTGTACTTAAGGCACTGAGGCACAGCTGATCGTTTCTGTCTGATTACTTACTACAGCTGCAGCACGGGGAGAAATCCATTCTGCCGGAGCAAAAGATGCTGCAGTACCAGCTCACTGCAGGTATTTTTATAATTTTCCTTTATGAATCTGAGCGCACTTTGTTTTGTTTTTTTACCGTAGCCTAAAGTAATGTAAGAAAGTAAGAAAAACTACAAAATTGACAATGCAGCAGTCTGGCTTGTTCGTGTAATGGCAGCTTGCACTAAGAAGTAGTGTTTGTTTGTCTGTGTAATGGCAGCAGTTTTAACTAGTCATGTCGACACACTGTACTCCTTAGAGAGTGTGATGCTTCAGGTTCAAACAGCAGCGAAAGAATAGATCAAACAAACCTCTTCCATAATGAGCACCCATGGGAGTTAAGCACAGAGAGGAGCAACAGAACACCGCTGAATAGAAAAGACCAGAGCAGAATTAGTCCATGCAAGTATAAAAAGTACACAGTTGTGCATTTTTTTAAAATCTGGCTTTTCACTTTCTTACTTCTTCTTGAGCGGAATGCACCACGGAGTATTATGCTGTTTTATTTTAGATTGGTAACGTGTTGCAATAGGCAATATTTACTTCATTTCACTTTGGACTGACTTGCACAAGTTTACACGTGTGTCAGTATTCGTACATGTACCATGTGAGTGTGTGACTGAGGTTACAGTAACGAGCAACATTAGTGAATAACGTGCACCTATTGGATGTGATAAAAGAAAGGGAAGAAGTTATTGTTACATGTTTGTAGGTATTCATAAAGCAAAGTGTTCATATTGTGTCCTGATGATGGCGCGAGAGGAAAACTCAGAGGAGCTCCAAAGTGATTACAATTCGTCCTGAGGGGGACATGAATGTCTGTACAAAATGTCGTGGCAATCGATCCAATAGTTGGTGAGATATATTTTAGACTGGACCAAAGTGACTAAAAATGAAACATGGTAAAAAAGAACATGTTGAAAATGTCAAACACGGACTGTTAACCTGCAGGCTCCACTGCTTCATCTAAACAGTCTGCTAGCTGAGGATGTTGTTATGTATTCTACGACCTAGCTATCATTAGCAACGTATGAATCACGTTTCTCTGTTGTATGAGTGGCTCTAACAGTGTTTCTGATAACTGTGTTGTGTTTCCTCTTAAATCCAAATACTGAACACTCTCTTAGTGAGCCTCTCAGTGAAACCACCGCTGAGCTGCTCCACAGGAACCTGCACAAGTTAATTACCTGGATGAAAGCTGTTGATGATACTTGTTTCAAGAGGAGAGGTTGTTATATATTCATTTCTTTCCCTCACAATGGTGCTCGTTCGCAAATGTGAACCAGAAACCTTCCTCCAAATTATAGCTTATGCAAACTCAGTGTGACCACCAGCACTTAATTATTATTATGGACACAGAGATTGTCAGTCTAACTCCATTTTTGATAGATAAAGAAAACAGGGTACAGATTATTTTTAATTTGAGTTATATTATTAATTGATTACTAATCTCCAAACAACCCTCCATCCATCCATCATCCAGTTTCTCACTGCTTATCTGGGTCAGAGCTACAGTCCCCACAGGATGAGCCTCCCAGCCCAGACTCCTTTGCCCAGCAGCTTCCTCCAGGTCCTCCAGCAGTCTTAGAGATCTCTTCCGCCCAGTGAGTCCTGGATCTGCTCTGGGGTCTCCTCACAGTTGTTCATACTGTTTAAACTTTTAGACAAAGGCAGTCTGTGTCCGCGCTGCAGCCTCGGGAGGGCGGCATATAGTGGGTTTACTTTGATGTGCTGGAGTAAATAAATCCTGTTGCCATCTTCGTTCCACTTCTATACGGGTTTTCAAGTACTGTTTTCTTTCTTACTTTCTTTTCCACAACAGTTTCAGAGTAGTTACACTTCTTTTCAGAAGTTGGGCAGAGCTGTTCTAACAATTTGCAGAGAAAATCACACTTTGACTCAAAATAATTAACTTAAGAGGATCAAGCTTTGTCTGCACGCCCCTCACCGACCTCAAAAGAGCTATAATGACATCCAGAATAGCCAAAAACCACCTGTGTGGATGTACAGGGCCTTCAGGAGACATCGTTTCTCTTTCAGAACTGTTGAAAAATAAATCTGTGATACGCTTTGACAACACAAGGCACAAAAACTACTTGGTTAGGGTAAAATTCAATTCAATTTTCAATTCATTCGGTCATCTGCTAGTTAGGTTAAGATGCTGAGATAATGTGGTTTGGGTTATGATTACTAATTCATTAATGTTAGGGGGCTTTCATCGTCATATTTACAATAATAAACTCGCAGTGAAGGTTAGGGAACGATCGTGGTCATGGTTAAAAGAAACCAACACTGACTGGAGGTTTGGTCCTCCTACCTTCACAGACCTTTTTCGCTCCGTTATAACGTCACTCGACATCCTCCTTTTGCTTCAAACATGCAAGAGTCATAATTCTTTCATAATAATCGTCACTTTAACGTAAATGTATGTCATTTTGAGGCATTTGTTGAAATGATTATGTCACTTTTCTTGGGGGGGGGGACAGTCTTGGTTCGGGCTTTTATTTTAATGCACTCCACTTCCAATGTTTGCTTTTGAAAGTTAGAAATGTTGAAATATTTATATTTTTGCTGCCTGGTTCTTGTACCATCACTGCTGCCTGTTAGGAAGGCTGGTTGCCAGTAAGTAAACAAGCACATGGTCAGAGTTAGCTGTGGCTTGTAAAACAAATATTAGGGAGTTAGCAGTGGGACGCTACATGATCCAGCAGATCTATGACACGTGATCATCTCCTGTGTCAATCAATTTGCATAAATAAAGGGGGGGCCTTGTCACCATCATGTGGGTTGCAGTGAGGATTACATGAACAAAGTTACTTGAGCGACCAGATGCCCAAACCACCTGGCTCTTCTCAGTGTGGGGCAGCAGCATTTGGACATGGACGTCCCTCCAGATCAATCTGCTCCTTACACTCATAAAAAGAACCAGCCAAGCAGAGAAACACTGATTTAGCTGCTTGTATCATGGTGGCTTGTTTCTGCTGCTTTCAGCCGCTGCAGAGGGATTATAACCACAGCTGAGGGATGGAGTGAAGATTTCCTTTGGAGCTTTGCATTTTGGCTGAGCTCTTTTTATCATGACCACAGTCTCATGAAAATGTCTAAAACACGGTAGCATTTAGAGTGGCAGTCATTCTCACAGTCCCTTTCATCACAACCTACAATGACTCTCACCTCGATAGGACACTGCCCCAAAAATGACAGGAGCAAAGGGACAGTCCACAGCAAATCAGGAAGTGACTCAGTACTCCTTCAAAGCAACCACAAATGACGGCCTCCTGGCGAACCTTTAAACGAGGTTAGCTGCCTGAACGCAGCGTGAATCCTTGCTCTCTGTTCCATTATGTGCTTCCAAACCTTTTCATTTAGTTTTACTTTTGTTTCCAATTTTAACAGACCAAATGGAAATGCAAAGTTATCCTGGAAGAGGAGCATGTTGCATGCCTCAGTCACCCCGGCAGCGGTGTGCTCTGATCTTACAGGGGTCACCTGAGGCAAACTGGTCCCAGGCGAGCAGTCACTGTCTGCATGGACAGGTGACTGCCCACGGCTCTGCTGAGTGATGCCTGAAGTAGCAGCGTAAGGCTGCTGGTGAGTGTGTGTTCGCCACACATGACACGAAGGGTGGAGGTGTGGTGCATGCCTGATGGGCAAAACACAAGGCAGCCCAGTATCCATAGGACGATTCTGCACCTTGCAATTTACATCCAGTGCAATGCAGGAAGCAGTGTGACAACGTTCTCGTCTGGTGATGGGGTTGAAAGAGGAGAGGAGCTGGCTTTGGAGCGCTGAAAAGACATTAATAATAATTTCAATAATTAGGATCATTGTGATGATCAGTCAGGTGTATTATATAACACAGATGGGTAATTACTTCAGCCATCAAACGCTGTCATCTGATAGCCTGGTAATCTACACCATCTCTGTGGCTGTGATTATAACAGTGTTTGACATTCTGAGTCCGTCTGCTCAGGCTTAAAGGATTGATATGCCCTTCGAAAAAGACAGAGGGTGCAAGGGAGAGACGGAGAGACCATGTCTGAACACACCACCGGTTATTTGTGTGTTTTCAAGCCAGCAGAAACCTGTCAGATGAACCCCTTTTGTCTCCAAAAGGTCAGCTTATCAAGGATCTTCAAAACCAGCCTTATTTTTAGATTGACCTTCATGCATTTTTGAAATTATATGGTGGATTGTTAAAGTGTCTCACAGACCCGAGGATCGTCGTTTCTCAACCCCTGAAGCTCCATCTAACTTTTAAATTGTTAAAAATGCATTAAGTTAAAATGCAAAAATATGAAAAACTATACACCTCATTTGCACATCAGTGTGGAGCACTGGAGTGAACCAAACACCCCCAAGGATAGCTGAACATCGGCAGGTTCATTACTTTACAGGCTCCCTCTTTATTCAGCTCTTGTATCGCCTCGCCATCAAATTAACCACCACCTCGCAGTATCGGTTGCATCTGTGCCTCTACTCCATCTCTCTCTCAGGTTGTGGCTCTCCCTGAGATCTTCTCTATGTCTAAAAATAGAGGAGGGAGCGAGGCTGATTTCTCCTCCCGGGAGACAGATCAATAACTGATGATTGAGATGGGGATGAAAAGGAGGACAGGAGGAGGGAGAGGAAATGGAAGCCGAAGAGAGAGAAGTAGTAAATGATGAGAGAGAATGCTGAACAAAATTTCTCGTGAGAGTGGATTTAGAAAAGACCGTGAAGATGTGGGAAGTTATTTGGCTGTGTTGCTGTTATTTCTGTGTTTATGGGGGACTGGATATACAGTAAATGTGTGTGTGTGTGTGTGTGGGTGGGTGGTAATGTGTGTGTTTGCGTAGTCCTAGCTGCGTAGGTTGCTGTTAATGTGTATCTGAAGAAACGTGTGTGTATATGCTGATTAAAGTGTATTTTTGTGCAAATGTGGGTTTACATATATGAATTGTGTGTGTGTGTGTGTGTCCTATATAACATTGTGAAGCATAATGTGTGTGTGGTTGTGTGTGCAATGGCGTGTTTTTGTGAGTTTATGTGTGTTTATGTGCTCATACTTTGTGAATACAGAATGTGCGTGTGCATGCATATGTGTATTAGCCTTGTGTTGGGTGTGCACATGCATGACAATGCTTTTGTGGTTGTGAGGATGAGTGTGTGTGTGTGTGTGAGAGAGTGAATCTCTCCTCCATGCTGGGCCATCTGCTCTAGGTGATAACAAACACATTAGCCCTCAGACTGAAGCAAAACAACCACTCTCCGACTCTCACGGGCTGCCTGAGGATTACTAGTTTATATTACCTTTAAGTCTGCTCCGAGAACCTGCTAATATGTTTTCATATTTCCTCCTGCTGCAGTTCACACGCAGCAGTGTCATCATCTAAATGTCTCAGGAGGCCATTGAACCCTCAACCAGAGGCTCCTGAATTTGTCTCACAGCTACTAACATTAGAGTTAGAGGACGATTCCACTGTGACTGGAGTTTTCTGCTTATCGCTTTTTATTAATGTTTTCATATTAACTCTGAATCAATTGACTTCATGTATACCGAGAGGGTCAAACACATAGAGATCTTTCGCAACTCTGCAGCTCTATGGAGCTTTTTAGCCTCTTTTAGCTCATTGATTTGATTTTATGGCACATTTATTGTAAGGTTCAAACTGAGCACTCTCATCAACCCCATTTCCAGCAGCAGCAGCAGCAAGAAGCTGTTTTCAGCTAACAAGCGACAAGTTGGCGAAGAAAGTGGAACATCAAGCAGCTGAAGAGCCAGATCTTTTTCTCAGGAGTTGATGGCAACAAAACCAGAGCTAAAAGGAGAGTCAATATTGGACTTGCATTCATCAGACGGACAGAAGCACAACTGGACCGGATGATAACGTTGATCATGTTGCTAACATATTAGCTCAACTTTATAACACCATAAAATGTCTGTGCATCTGTCAGCTTGTTTTGGAGTTCTTCTGCCCCCCGAGTGGCACCAGTGCACCATCTGATTCATAATCAATCATCGAATTTATTCTTTAAATGTTTCAGTGCAATACATATATAGTCATACACAACAGTGCAATACATATATATATATGTGTATACACATACATATACATTGTTATTGTATATATTATTTACTTTATTTTTCACTTAAATACTGTAAATGTGTATATTTTTATTTTCTATTTCTTATTTTTATATTTTGTACATATTTTTAGCTCTAAATTATGTTACTTCTACTCTTGAACGGGAGCACCGGTACTGTACAATCTCCCCCCGGGGCTCAATAAAGTATTTCTGATTCTGATTCTGATTCTGAATTTGTCCAACACTCTTCACAATTGCTTCCACAAAAACCTCAAAGGCCAACTGCCGTCTTCAAACTTTATTGGAAGTATGTATAGCTGGCTGCAGTACTACTACTACTACTACTACTGGATACTTGGATATTTTTTCTGTCAACTTCGCCAGCTAGTGCTCTCTAATTTAGTGTGAATGAGAAGCCAATAACTGAAATTTGCTCTAAAAATAATATATTGGTACAAAACCAAATGGTTCAGTTTTTATTGTAAGCTCTTTGGGCAAGGCAAAGTGAAATCCCTTCTTGGAGTAGCTGTTTCACTATCAGCGTGAAAATCCGTCTCTGTTCTCTGCCTCCCTGAACAACCTCGCTCTCTCTCTCGTACCCCCCACCTCTCCCTCTCCCTCTCTCTCATTAGATCAAAGCCACACAGAGAGAACTATTGTTCCGTTGTATAGTCGAGCACGGCTGCCTGCATTGAAACCAAAATAACAAAGGAACTCATGGCACAAATTCATGGGTGCACACACACACACACACACACACTAGTTATTGTTTTTTATTCTTCTTCATTTACATACAACAAGCTTCAATAAACAGTTCAACATTGCGGGGACACGCGCTTATTTTCTTTCTTTCCAAGAGTTCGATGAGAAGCTTTATATATAAATCTCACGTCTGTGTGCTAGAAGCAGGAGACAGTTAGCCTAGCCTAGCATAAGTATTGGAGGCAAGGGGAAACAGCTCTAAAGCTCACTAATTAACACATTATATCTTGTTAGTTTAATTTGCACACAAACAGAAACAATTTGTGGCGTCATGGGGAGGTAAGTGCTCTAACTGTTTTTTGGCATACAACAGCCGGACACAGTGACTTCCCAAGCTGTGAACACATTCACTGGATAATAGGGACCCAGTGGTTTGATCTATACTGATCACTAAATTGCGACATTGTGACACTTCTGCTATCTATTTATCTATATTTGCATTGTGGGATTGTTGGCAGAAAGTACCGTATATGTCATCAGCAATAAATACATGAGAGCTGTCATGTCCACATAAGATACGCCATTCTTCTCCGTGTGTCCAGGCTCACGCACAAGCGCCGAAGGCATCTCCATTCATGCTCATGTTTACCCACACTCAAAGGATGAAACGTCTTTTGCTTGATGAATTCAGACAAACGTCCATTGTGAAGCTCCAGCTCAAGGCCAAACTCTAAATCTCCTAACAACAAAAGGGCGGCTGCTGCTTTCTCCTCTCCCACTGCCATCTGAGTAGAAGCGCCTTTGAAAATGACTTTTGTAAGAATTGCAGCACGCAGCCTTAAAAGCCACACAGACGCGAAATCAGTGAGAGCGAGGTCCAAATCCTCTGCTGCCGAGAGGAGAGAGGATAATCACTGCCTCTGACGCTTTGTCTTAAGCAGCGTGGATTCTCATCAAACCATATGAATAAGCAACAACATGAGGTGCTGAAGGCCACGGAAGCTGACTTTGTGCTTACTCATGATCATGGTTTCCCCTTTCTCCTTAAGTGTAATGTCACCAGCAGATTAAAGCAAAATGTTTCCTCTTTCACTGTCAAACAGCGTCAAACTGTGATTTCAGGGAGTTATTTCGTGATGAAGTATCCACATTTTCTTTCCTGGAATCGTCAGACGGTATTAGGTCAGCGGCGTTTTCATTATGTTCTGAGTTTGAAATGCTGCCTGAGATCCGGCTTTTATTTACTTCAAAACAACTGTAGTCGATATTTTTACAATAACAAAGTGTCAAACGACAACGAGACGATGTGAGAGATGTGGCTCGTAGTGATGAACCTACAGTGAATGCAGCTCCCCTCGGCTTTGCTAAGCTTTACAGTCAGTTTCAGCTCGTCGTTTATCTGTCCGGCTGCGACTTTACTGATCTGGTTCACCGCTCTCATAATGCCGTTTTTCGGCTGCAGCAGGCAAACTGCAACTGCACGCTACCTGCTCAGAGGCAAACAGCAGACAGACACAGTTAAGACACTAGCTGGTGAACATAGTGGAGCATTCAGCAGCTAAAGTTGGTGGAGACCAAAACCAGAGCTAACAGAGAGAAAATACTGGACAGTCGTCAGGTGACACAAACACGACTCCACATGAATGATAATGTTACTGTAACAAGCTGGATGTGTGAATCAGCAGCTGTTCACCATATAAACTATGTCCATACTGTCTTCACAACTTGATTCCGCTGCCCCCAAGTGGCCAAAGAAATTGGGTATTGCAGGTTTTAAGAAGGTACAAAAAATGGCTTCAGTTTCTACGTGGTTCATCAGTTTAAAGTTGAAAGTCGCTGTTTCTGTGTTCTGGTGTACACAACCAAAAACAAAAACACTGTACACTTTGCCTCAACCTTGTTCCTGGCCACCCCCCCCCCCCCCCACACACACACACGGGTTTGTGATTATGTACTTTTTCCATTTTCCATTTCAGCAATGTCTCGTCTGACCTTGATCCACATTATACAGTTAAAGTGAAACTGTTGTGATAGCAACAGTAACAAAAGACAGAGACGTTCTGTCTGCCTCTCATACAGTGGATTTCTCCCTGTATGATTATTGAACATTGGTGCAAATTGGTGATGTTTTAAGCTTCAAACACTAGAAATATATACATGCATGTGCCTAATCCTAATTCTGGCAGGTTATTTGCAGGTAATCTCTCTCAGTAATAATAACACTGTAGTCAGTCAGGCAGGCGCAGACAGATGGCCCAAATAAAATTAAACTTATTTGGAAGAGAAATGACGGTGCTTTTATTCATTTTAACATTTGTAGCCTCACTAGCAGCATGGCTCTAGTGATGGCAATGTCAGTCTGTCTGTCTGACCACCTGGTCCGGACCGAAATATCTTAACAACTGTTGGATGGATTGCTATGAAATTTAGTACAAGCATTAATGATCGTCAGATGATGAAGCCCACTGACTTCGGTGATCCTCTGACTTTTCCTACAGTGCCACCAGCAGGTCAAAGGTTTTACTTATCCTGTGGAATATGTCTACATTTGCAACAATTCACGGACATTCATGGTTCCCAGAGGATGAATTGGTTGTAAAGAAGCCAACAGCTTAGCCAGTCGTTGTGCACCTAAAGCACTTTATTTTGAGGTAAAGCCGAAAATGAATTTTCTCTTCCAAATAAACTCGGCCAACCAAGGGATGTTATCTGCCCCGTCAGACAATTAACTGAGTACAATGTTACTGATAGGAACGACGGTCACGCTATGAAAATGACACCCAAGTTGTGATAAACCAGAATTATCCTTTAACATTGTGCATCAAAATGTCGGCTATCATCATTTTCACTCAGTAAGATTTTAGAGATATTCTATCACGTCGAAAGACTTCATCCAAACAGCTACCAGACTGAGCCGCAGCGCTCTTAAACCATCATCGTTTACCTCAGCTTGGATATGAAAGTCGATGCGGTTCGGCACATTGTGGGACACACATAGTAAGCACACGACCTTCCAGCTGCAGTGCCCTTTCACATCGACTGAGCGTTGCCAGTTTGAAAGAGAATAAAAATCAATATGTGTTTTACCTGGTTCTTTCAGTGTGGTGAATGACTCCAACTCAGAGACCTCCCAGGGCTCATTAGAAAGAGCACAAAACCCGTTCTTTCTTTCACTTCCTCCAATCAATTTGATGCAAATATTGCTCACATCTGCCATGTGTTTGCCCTTAAATGAACAGAAAAATCCCAGCACATGAAGGTTTCCACAACGATCAATACTGCCGTTCTGTTTTCCATGAAGGCTGGAGGGTGTGACTGGTGCTCTGAAGCCGCCTCAGTCGGCCTCCTACCTGCTGGGAGGGCGAAATCAAAGCACAGGCGTCTGAGGGAGGGTGGCTGTAAAAGTTCACAGCTCTAAGAAGTCAATATCAAAATGTGCACCTCGACTGAGGATCAAATGCTCAGTCTATTGTTATGATTATGTCCATTATCAGGATGTGTAATCTTAAGTGTGGACGCCTGAAATCACAGGACGGGATGCGGAATGATTATGCTCTTCTGTGTTGATGAAGTAAAGAGTTCTATTGTAGAGAAATATCTTTAGAGTACACCCCCTCTGACTTTTGTATTGCACAGTTTATATGATCAGGCATGTGTGCAGACAAAAGCCTTGAGGAGTCTGAGGTTTCTGGGCAGGAGAACTGGCAGCGAGCACCTGGAGCCTGAACTAAAATACCTTTTGTGACGCTCAAAGTTTGTATTTATAAATACTGAATTGCTTTTACTTCCCCCTGCCTTGGGTTTTGAAACCAGGTTTTGAGAACTTTCTTTTAAGAACAGCAGTTGTAGCGTTTTATCTGGGACAAACTGGAAAAGGGAGGACTAAAATCTGGCTTCGCTCCTGCGCTGACTAAAAATTGTCGTCCTTAAATAGATTTTGAAGAGATGACAGGGCTTTCAGTCAGGGACTTGTTTTGCATAAAATCAGTGGAGGTTCCATTTTCTGTTCACACTCGAGACAATACAGACACCATCAGTGCTCCCTCCGCCAACCACGACAGGCGGCTGTCTGATGGGTTAGAGGTGTGAGGTCTCTCTTTAAAAACAGAGAAACTGACTGAGGCTGAGATCTGTGCTCCACTCACAAGCAACTTAAATAATGTGGACACACTGTTTAAGGTACCAGTTCATTTAAGATGTTATGGCATCATGGTGCACAGTAATCCAAAGAACACCCCCGTTAACATGACTTGAGTGAATGTTATTGTTTACATGAGACATTACGGCGTTTGAGAGATGATTGAGTTACTGTCCAGAGATCAGACTGCATTTACATGGCGCTTTTATCTCACACACTTCACAATTTGCCTCTCAATCATCCAGACACACACACACACACACACATTGATGACGGCAGAGCTACCATCAGGATCAATTTGAGGTTCAGTGTCTTGCTTGGACACCTACCTGCTGAGCCACAACCACCACAGCTGCCAAGATAACAAGGAGAATGGAGGAACATAATTGGTGGGTTTTGTTCTCTGCAATAACAGCCAGAAGCACCTCATCACAGGCTGTTTCTTGCAGAGTGAGGGCTAGTGCACGCTCACTGGCCATTTTTACCTCTCCAAAAAATGCGAGCATTAATGTTTTATATCCAGTTCACCCTTTGACCTCTGTGGCTCGTGAGTTGATTCAAAACCTCCATTTAAAAAAAGAGTTTTTGCAGCTGCATAGATCATAAAGCTGTAAGTTATAGAATCAGAAAGATCTGCAGCTCGCTAACAGCGTCTGTAAACGTACGTGAAGCTTCTCGGATGAATATTATTACATGTTGTTAGGAAACGATCTTTAGCTATACAACAGGACTACGTTGTTACTTTATGGAGATGTGACATATTAGCATACATTAAGTAATATATTTAAAATGCAATGGGAAATACATCAAATAATGAAATATATTGCAGGATATTGCAACAGCACGTGTGAATTTATCACATGACAAATGCGTTTTTTGGACATTTCACATGTGAAAACATCAATTTCATGTCAGAGAATTAATTCTCCTTTTCATTTATATTTATAATGATTCCCTCGTAGAATCCAGATATTTAACATACATGACTGAATTTAATAAAAACAGGTGATCGGTCAAGAAAATGTCATGTATTAGCCTGCATTCAAATGTACATATTTGAATTTTATTAAATGATTGTTCTGTAGCAGCTTTCTGTCGTGAGCTCGTAGTCATGTTGTTTTGGTATTTTTCACATAATATCTGCTACAACCCTCATGTACAGTGTGCTGCAGTTTTCATATAAACACAGTTGGGGGAGAATGTATTGGGTGGAGAAGGTGTAAAATAAACAATGCCTTCCTCCCGTCCTTTCACATTATTGGATCTCGATTCTGCTTTTGGCTTTCTGACCCATGTGAGGTCTGACACCACCCTCCTCTGCCTCACCTCCGCCTCCCTTTACAAGTGCACAAAGGAAAAAAGAAAAAAAAGCACGAGTGGCTAATAAGCACCCCCTACCCCCAGCTCACTGGCACAGGCTGAAGATGGAGAGACCTGGTCACTTGGGACAGATATCAAAGAGAGTCGGGGGGCTGTTATCTGAAGGTGCAGTGACAGAGCCCTGCTGCTGCTGTCCCTCTCATTAGTCCCCCTTCCTCCCTCCCTCCACTGCTTCTCATCCTCACCATCCTCACTTGTCACCGTGCTGTCAGCTGCCTGCTCAACTGTGGACACAGGGCCAGCCTGGGGACCGGATGGATGGCATGGATGGAGGGAAAGACAGAGAGAAGGAAGACAAAAGACAGGAAGGATTTCGAGGTGTAAGCCAGGCGTGTCAGCCGAAGCAAACAACAGAGGAGATTCATTTCTATGAACTCTAATCCGTCCTGTAAACGTCTTCTTTCTCCTGCCACAGTCCGAGTACAAAGCAAACCTGGAGCAGATAGACTGCTCTCTCAGTCCTGTCAATTCACCCGATACGACTGCAGAGAGACAGAAAGGGAGAGGAGGGAAGAGTAACAGCTATGGCAGCAACCTGGTGTCTTGCCAGGAAACACGACAGGGTTCGATCCGCCAGCGACAGACGAGACGAGCGAGGCAGCAGACTGGGCCGGCTTACTGCTGCTCATTATGTGTGTGATGATGAGGACCAAACACACAAATGTCACTCATGTAAGGAGCTGGTTTGGGATTAAAATGTGAGTGTAGAGTTGCAGGAAAAGCCGCACTGCGAGATTTAAACACCAACAAACATCTACTGGTGAATTATCTGCATTTCTTAGCCCGTTTTTTTTGTCTGATTCTGGATTTTCCTGTTTCTGCTGGATAACCAACCAGACAAGAAAGCAGGTGAATCGTTGACACATTGCGATATTTCCAGCACAGCAGGACAAGTTTCTTTCATCTAAGACATAAACGGCACACGTCAGCGTTTCGGTGTGAATCAAACAGCTTCTTTTTAGAGCCACCATTTTACTTATTCACTGATGTATCATACAGGGGGAAATCCATCAGAGGAGGAACAGAGACAGATTTATCCACTTATATAAGCTTCATCCACTTAATGCTCAAAAATAATCTTGCTTTATCTTTCTTGCACATGTAACTCTCATCGGCACAGTTTCAGTTTCTCGGATTAACTGGAGGTGTTCAGCTCATGGACCAACAATTTTTAAATCATCAAGATGAACGAGTCACTGACCGAATCTTTGCTCTCTGCTTTGAGCTAAACGCTAACACGCTGATGTTTAGAAGGTACAATGTTTACCATCTTCATCTTAGTAGTCATGAAGTATTTTAGTGAGTATTCTCTGTACAAACGTTCATGGAAATACGTCCAATAGCTGTCAAGACAATTCACTAAAAGTCAAAGATGTCGACCTGTTGGTGGCGCTAAAGATAAAGTCAGCAGATCCCCAAAATCAGTAGGATTCATTCTTCACAAAAATTTCACGGCAATCCATTTAAGAATTGTTACGATATTTAAATCTGGACCAAAATACTGGATTGACCAACAGGCCATCATCACACTACTGCGGCACATTACATAGTCAATGACAACGAGTCCTTTAACTGAACTAAACAAAAAAATCAAAGTGATTCATAACGAGTTCAGTCAAGAGCTCAACTCTCACTTCAGGCTTTTGTTACTGAATGCTCTCTCTCTCTCTCTCTCTCTCTCTCTCTCTCTCTCTCTCTCTCCAGCAAAAGCAGCAAATTCAAACCCTTCCTCATTCTGCTGGAAGTCATTCTGGGAACTGTAGGAAACAGAAACTCTTCATCGCAAACTCTTCATCATTAACCGAATGTGTTGATCGTCAGAAACGTAGAGTCGAAGCCACTGATTCACGGATTTCCAGCGGTTCGATCCCGGTGGGGGGGGGGGGTGTCAGCGTAATCTCCTGAGAGATTTGATGTTGGAAGTAACCGCTGAGCTACACCAGTTTGGTACATAGATGAACTGTGTGTGTGTGTGAGAGAGAGACAGATTTCCAGGATGTTGCAGGAGACAGATAAAAGCAGCAACAGAGGGATTATCAGATGATGACATCCTCTGCTGCAGTCCTGTCATGTTTCTCTGCTCAGGGCTTATTCTATGACTTGTTTATAAAAGACACTGGCAGTAATCCGGACCTGGAGGTGTGAAAGTTAATGTTTAAAAATAGTCTGACTGCGTCTTTCCTTCTCTTGTTTAGTCCTCACATCATTTTCACACGGCTGTGCTCACTACTCCACGACACACTCACCTGCAGTTGGTCAATAGCCTCACGTGGTTGGTTGTATTCTGTTTCTGTGTCCTGTGTGGGATGCATGTTGTGGTTTGAAGAGGCTCAGAGCGAACAGGCCTCCATCTGCTTCGAGTATTCTGGTGGGTGCTCGAAGAGGTGTGTTCGACAGCAGCTAAACTGCCTTTGCAAATGGCCCACATTCAGTTGTATTTGGAACATACTGCCAGTCTTAGTGTTAAAGCACTGGTTCAGAGCGTTCAGTGTCTCATCAGTTCAACAGCAACCGCATCGTGTGCTGCTTCCATTGCTGTGCAGATAAAATCCTCCATGTGACACCAGCTGTTAATGGTCAACAGGCCCTCCGATACATCCCCTCCTAACTCTCTGAAAATATCATCTGCAACAGACGGCGTATTCCTTGTGGCTAAGAAACTATTCTCAAGTTTAAATATATATAGATATATATATATTTTTTTTTGGCAAGACAACTCTCTCTGCAGCTTAGAAGTATTTCAAAGATCAAACCACTGCTATCCTCGGCTGACTTACAGAAGGTCGTTCATGTAATTAGTTGCCCCTGCCTCACTCTGGAGTCTCCTTCAGAATACCAGCAAGCCTCCACTCTGCTGCAAAATGTAGAAATGATCACTTTCAGTTTTACTGTCCCTGCGCCATCAATCCTCGAGTCAATTTCAAGGTTTGGTTACTTTGGAAGTGCATCTATCACAGAAAAACAATGGAGACGTTATCTTGTAATTATGAGATACGGATCTCGTGATTATGCGAAGTCATCGTTACGAGACACAGAAGTCATAATTGGTTGAGTGCTTTCAGTTTCTGTAGGTTTACTTTGCTTTTGAGGGTTTAACCCTTTAGCACTGGTCTCGTGGCAGCTGCACTGCATCATGCTCAGCATCTGTTTGAAAAGAGTCTCAATGTGGATCATTTGATCTTCACTGTTAACTGTGTCGCACTGGATCATCGGAGATTTAGAGTCCTGCATGAGGCCGAGGGAGACTGAGTGGTACATGACGGTGTGGGAGAAGAACAGGCTGATTATTCTCTGCATCTGCACCGAGTCGAACCAGATCTAAGAATAACTGCAGCATGAAACAGAAGAAGTCTTATTCGCTTTGTTAGAGGAGTTCTTATTAACAGTTAACTTAAACTCGCTCTGAAAAGTAACACCTGTCACTTCTGCAGCAGCGAACAGCAGAGCGATCCTCTTCCGGATGAAACGAGAGAGACCGACTAACTGAGAGCATCAGAGCTGCGACAAAGAAACCTGTTGAGGATTTTGTGTTTTTTTCAAGGGGGTTTGTGGTCCTGAATATTTGAGTAGGGTCACTGCCCTGTGTGTGTGGGCAGGAAGGCTGTGGCACCAGCAAAAGCAGTGTGCTTTTTTTCCCCACATTCTGTCACCTGCATCACTTAAAGAAATTCTCAAATGAAAATGTGTTTCGAGTATCAAAGACTTGCAGCTCTAAAGTTTTTTCCTTTGTCGCATGCAACATGTTTGGTTCAGGAGAAAAGACATGATGTGTCTTTATGTATACTCTATATCGTCCTTGTAAATATCATTTAGTTGTCTTTTAGTGCTTTTATATACTTTGTTCTATTTTAATGCCAATTTTATTATATTCTTATTTAAATATTTGTATCATGAGTATCATTTTCTGTATGTGTAGCATGGAGGGGGCTCCACCTCCATTTCACTGTGCAGTCCTGTATTGTATAATGACAATAAAGCTGAACCTTGAATTTCCTGAACTCTAATCATAGTCTCACTGTAACTTGTCCAGTGTGTTTTCCAGGCGTCAACATCTGCTGATTTCCGACTGTCAAGACTAAAAAAACATCTGTGTATGCTGGTGGAAACAGTCCTTTTAGTGTGGCCGTCTGCTCTGTAGGTTTCAGTAATCTTTCCAGCTTTACGTTGGTCATGAACAACAGACACACTGGTGGCAAATGAAAGGTGTGTATTTAGCTGTAGTTTGGAAAAAAAAGACGTTTATATAAATGTTTTGATATATTTTTTGCAGTGACTCGTCCGTCCGACTGCTGTAAATCCAAGCTGACTGCAGCTCAAAGCAGCAAGCTCAAAACTTCACAGAACCACCTTCCACGGTGTGCGATCTAGATATAGATACAGTAACTGTCTCATAACTGCTGGTTTCTTTGTTTGCTCTCTCCACATCAGCAGCAGCTTCAGTCCTCAATAAAAGAGGGCAGAAGCAGCTGGATGCAGGCACACACACACACACACACACACACACACACACACACACACGCTGTAAATAACACAAGCATATGCCTCTTACAAATGTGTCACCTGCACACACACTGAGTGAGATGCCGACCGTGTAGCCTGCAGCCGCCGTGTGTTACACTAATGTGGATTAAGACACTGCACCTCCACGGTGTGGAAACCCCATCTCGAGATAAGAGGGCTCTCACCACCTCCGCCTTCCTCACAGCCTCCTGCTGCCACGGGGCTCTCCGGTGTCTCCACCACAGATAATGACAGATAAATAAACCAGAGGATATCCAGGATATTGTCTCTGCCACGCTGCAGCCTACTGTGACAAGATGTTACAAACCAGACAAAGCAAGTGTGGCACAGCTGAAGATATAAAAGATGCAGGTTGCCCCTTTGCTCCCCCCTCACACGGTGCATTATATCAGTCCAGCTACCACATGTGATATTAACACTCTGTGGATACATTTCAGCACATACACCCCTCCCTCTGCCCCTGTTGAGGTATCGCTGTTTCTGGAGATCAGCGCAGATAAATAATGCATGCTGCTCAGACGCGGCACGACTGCTGAACGCACACACACACACACACACACACACACACACACACCGTATAGCGCTTGCAACACTTAAGGAAAACCTCCATTAATATTACAGCGACACTTACACCCTCTTTTGTGCTGAGAGTTCGTGTGGAAAATGACACTCTTGCGTTGCGAGGAACGCGACACATTCTGGACTCCTTGTCTCTGTTGTTTGTGTTGACATTCGTCCCTCTGGACGCCACAAAGCCCCCCCCCCCCCCCCCCCGATCCGCTCCGGTGTCTGCGCTGCGTGCCTGCACGCTCCCAACTTAGGCTGAGCACCAAGTTCATCGCTCTCACTCTGCATTCACCTTCACACCTGAATGTCGGCATCTTCCTACAGCATGCAGGAAGGCTGAAAAACCACCTTACAGAAGAGGAAGAAGAGGAAGAAGAGGAAGAGGAAGAGGAGTTGTCTCACCTGTTTTATGTGTGTGTGGTATCTTCTGTGTGCGAAGCGCAGAGCTGAAACTTCTGTCTCACCAGCGCTGTTGGATAAACCTCCCCTCCCTCTTTACTCTCTCTCTCTCTCTCTCTCTCTCTACTCCCCCCTCCCCCTCTCCGTCCTCTCTCTCTCCCTCTCCCTCTCTCTCTCTCCCACCCTCCTCGCTCGCCCTCCTTGCTCTTTTTTCCCGTCACTTGCTGTTTTTTCTCCATCTGCCTCCTTCAGTGTCCTCCCTCAACCTGCTGTTGTCTTTGAAGAGGGGGCCATTAGACACCCACTCACCCCATCACCATCACCACCTACACACACTCACACACACACACACACACATACATATATGTGGTAAGGGGGGGTTGTAATCTGATAAGGAGGTTTTGGAGGTGCAATGCGTACCACTGCAGTGGAGCTGCTGGTGAGATGCACTCAGATATGATGCTCTGTTAACCTAAATCCCAGTGAGAGTGTGTGTGTGTGTGTGTGTGTGTGTGTGTGTGTGTGTGCACGTACACGTGTGTTTTCTGGTGTGTGTGCACATGTGTTTGTGTCTTCACAGATAAATAGGAGGGGAGGAGCAGCAGTGCCATAATAACCGTTGGGCTTCGCTGTGAGGCAACAGCGCTGCCAACTTCCTCCCTCCTGCTCATTGTTGGGAGTCATTATCTCACCTCTGGGCGGGAGGGGGGTGAGGCAGGGGAGGGGGGGGTTGCAGAGAGAGAATACATGTAATGCCCTCAAATTGAAATTCATCCTACCCCGTCTCCCTTTATAATCTCATTCAAATTCCACAGTCTGTTGCTCGCTCATATTTAAATGAGCACTTGACTAAATCCCTCCTGTGCTTTTGCTTTCTTGGCCAGCGTTTGGCGGGCTGCCGCGCTCTGTTGCATCCGAGCATCCTGGACGCTTTCCGGCAAACTGGCACGCTCTTTATGGTTTGGCCAACACACAGAAATAGAATTAAAAGAGTGGGAAGCAGGGCCGCGCAATGAGGCTAAACAGGTCTAAAGGCAGGCTGGCAGCATGCGTCTGCGCTGACCGGGGAAGGTAATGGAGTGAGAAGCCGCATGATGTCCGCGCTGACAGAGGGCTCTGTTTACACTTTGCACATATTCTTGTGAGAGTTTGCTGGTCACACAGAACCACAGACACACTGGACAGTCAGGGGTGACCGCAAACAACCCAATAAAAAGTCTTTAATGTAGAAATGTTTGTGCTTACCAAGAACCGGCGTCAGCTCAGTGAGATAAACTGGTGTGTTGATGGTAGATTTATGACTTATTTTATTTTTATCTCGCGTGTTTTTGTGATGGAGTCTTTTTTTTGTTGGTTTTCTGAGTTTTTAAACTGTTTTGCAGGGATTCTTTTCTCGTTTGGTTTACAGGGATGTTTTCTTTCTTGTTTGAATGTTTGAGACATTACAGTTGCTTGCTTTTTTACAAAATGTCCGCCCAAGAAAAGTGACAGCCTCAGTTGTTTCAGAAAATGTCCAAAAAACGACGTACGTTTATGTCCAAGTGACCAGCAGAAATAGGAATTATGACTCTTTACCAGTCTGGGGCAAAGGGAGAAGCCAGGTGACATTATTACTGAACCACAAAGTCAGTGTTGGTTTCTTTTAACCATGCCCATGATTGTTAGTCATTTTAGACAATAATCTCTCCCTAAACCTAACCGAACCCAAACCTGGGCGTTGTTGCATCATAATGGTTCATTTTTGCAGCAGTGATTTGTAACGGTTGCAGACGGGAGCGGATTCTGCAGGACGGTTACAAACAATGTGTTTTGTAGTGTTTGGAGTGCAGGATGCATTAAGTTTGCTTCGTCGCTGCTTCTTCTTGGTCGGTGCTTTCACGTTAGACAGCTGAACTTCAGCGCCGATGAACACAAACAACCAGAGAAGCAGAAAAAAAAAGCTCTCAAAAAGTTCTTACTTAACACCGAAACATGTTCACACTGACTATGATCAAAAATAATGTAGATAAGGAATTAAAGTAAAAATTCTGTAAATCTAATCGAATCTAAGAACCCACAGAGCTTTTAGTTGCCACTTTCTGAAGCTCCCTAAGAGTTAAATTCATGGAGTACAGCGCCGTGTGAGGAACAGAAACCTCGAGAGAAAGACCATGTTCACTGTTTAAGGCTGGCTTAAACCTTCACACTAAACTCACAAAACAATGCATTTGTGTATGTCTTTCTGTGCTAATGAGTTTGGCAGAAGAACAAATAGACAGGCGTTCTGACTGGAAGCCTTCAATCTGTCACGGGCATGTGGGTTTGTTGTGCCTAAATTAGAGCATCTTTTATTTATCTTTTATGCTTTTTTATTGGTTTCAGCAGCCTGTCTCGGGCCTCAGAGACTGTTAGTCTGAAATTCACAGTCCACATCGTAGTGAGCGGCACGAGAAGCTTATATCAAAGCCTTGATGTGCTGAGTCAGTTTTTGAGACAAAAACGGTAAAAATTAATGCAATCTCGCACATAAATAATGTAAAATAAAATGGAAAAAATGGCGCGGAGGAGGAGAGGTGCATCTTTTGATTACCACTAGTAGTCACCAAATTTCAAATCCTTTGGCATTCATGTTTAGGTTTTTAGTTGAGGGTGAAGTCTTCTTCAATACAACATGATGTTCATTTTGTAAATTGTGGTTCCATGTAGAGTAAAATAGACAATGCTTTAGGGCGTGGCTACCTTGTGATTGACAGGTCGCCACCACTGCGACCTGTCAATCAGGCGAGAGGCGGTTGTGCTAGAAGACACTCTCGGAGTCGGCTGTTCATTTTTTCCTGTAAGTACATTTACAAGCTAACTTTGTGAGCAGCGACTTCGCACGGTGTAGCCAGGAGCCCGGTGCAGGCAGGTAGCCGGTACGAGGAGACCTCCATGTTGTCTTCGGGTCCAAGATGGCGACCGCGAAAATGTCAAACTCGAGGCTTCAAAACGGAAACCAATGGGTGATGTCGCGGTGGCTACGTCCAGCTCAGTCTGTGGTGGAGATAAATGTTTGTCTGAGACGAAAAAGTTGGTGTATCAATAAAAGCAAAAACGTGACAAAGTACAATGGAAACAGACTTGACGTACATGAAGCGCGTGACTTAAACGTCCACTGACAGACATCAGATGTGTGGAGTCGTGAGGAGACTTTAACGTTACTGAATACATGACACAAATAAATAGGGAATAAATGCCATATTTCCGTCACGTTTTCTACATTACACCCTCTTGCAATTAGCGCCACTAGCTGTTTAAATCTCAATGAACCAATTCCCAGTAATCACGTGAGTGGAAACATGCATTCATTTGCATTTTCTTTTGCAGATTTTCTGGAAATTTTATGTGTATGTGAGTTTATATTGCTGTTTCGTAGCTGAAAGGTTGGGTAACACATTTTTTTTCCCCTCAGCTTTGACAAATTCCACATTTCCCCCTTTTAAAATGAATAATTAGAAAATAGGGCAGGAGCTGAGTCATTTCTGGGCTCTTTATTCTGCCATCTGCCACCTTCAGCAGGTGTTCCTCACCCTGCACCGTGAGACTATAGCTTACGGGACAGACTCAGCTAATGACCCACCCCAGTTATCAGTTAATGATGGGAGAAGATGGCAAATTGGTCCCGATGTCCCTCTCATTTTCTCTTTCCCCCCTTCCTCTCCATCTCTGGCCTCTCTGTCAGTCTTTTACTCACTCTCTCCCTGCCTCTTCATGCTCATCAATCCCTCCATCCACTTGGGATCAGCCAATTAACCTATAGCCGGTGTAAATGTGCCAAGCAGAGAGATGAACAGTGCCAACGCCTTGGTCTCTCTTTCTGTGAGAGTGGGGAAGAGAGAGCATGTGTCTCTGTTGCTCTTGGTGAGTGAATGTCAGAGTTGTCTTTGCTGGCATTAATTAGTGAGAAAAGCATCTGCCTCAAACGCAACTGCTAGTCCGAAAGCCTTTGAAATGTCATCTCTTAAAATACACATTTTAGTGAGAGTAGAGGATGTGGAAAAACAAGATGTGGGAATACTTCATCATGAACATAAACAGCAGAGTTGTGTTTTTTATTTTCCCCAGCGTTAAAATTAAGACTCGTCTTCAGATAGAAGACGGCGCCGCGCGTAGGCGGCTGCAGGCAACCTTGTTAATAACAAAGCACCGTCGCATCTGTGGAGACGGAGATGCGCCGATAATCCTGCAACATGACATCTTCATTCTCCCTGACGTTATGTTTTATTACTGCTCCATGCCACCCAGAGAGACAGATGGATGCACGGATGAGGTGAGGATGGATAGATATGAGGGGAGGTGTATTAGGAAACGATAGGAGCAGTGAGAAGCAGATGAGGAGAAAGATGGATGGGAGATAAAATCCTTGCAGAAGAATTAGGCAGCGAAAGCCAACAGTATTTTTAAAAACCTCTGTAATCTGGGTCGGATACAGAGCTGCTACTTGATCAAACTGTGTCTACGTGGCTGCGAATTGTGGATCTTTGCCTCCCTGGCCTTTTCTTTTTTTAATTAACTTCAGTGATCTTGTTTTTTTTCTAAACCCTCTGAGCTTGAAAAAAAAGTCAATGAATTAAACTGGAACTGAATTTGAATTCTCCTCACATCTTGAAACTTGAAATATAAACTACGATGATTCTGCAGCTATTGCCAACAATTAGCAGCGCAAGGAGGCGCCCCCGGTGCGTGAGGTAAAACTCCCATTCATTTGTCCCATTGACAATGTGGGACTCACAGTTACTCACAGACTGTATATAAAGATGGACAATGTGTCTCCTCTTCCTCCCACTGCACAAAAATGAAGACACACTCTCCAGGATGCAAATAGTAGGAAGCGCAGTTTGCCTTTTTCGGTAATTAAAACCTTGAGCACAGAGGTCAAAACAAACGGGAGGCTGTAGTGTATGTATGCATACATATAACGCTCCCAGACTTTCTGTTCCTCAGCCTGGAGTTATATGCCTCTATGGAGATGTGTGCAGATGTGAATGTGAGTGTACGTTGATGAGTAAATGATTGAGTACTCCTCCACGGCGGTGATGTAACAGACTGGTTTCATTAAAGAGATCCTGATTTCCCGCTGGTTAATAATTCATCACAACGATCGACGAACGCGCGCCGTCTTCAGACTCCGACTCGACCTCCGTGGAGGGAAGTCCTTCCTCTCTCCTGAATTTTTAAAAATATTTGAATATGTTGAAGTTTGATCGCTTTTGATTCGCTGGGGTGATTTGTTGCTTTTAATTTTGATGATTATGTACCCATCTATATATCCATCCATCCATCTAAGATTTTTAATATCTTAAATTGCCTTTTCTTTATCATGTTGGATCCATATCTTTATTCCCTCACTTCCAAAACACAGATGGCAGCCAGGCGTGCCTCGTGCCCCTTTACCCCCTCACACTCTCTCGTGCTGCGTTGCCTTCCTGCAGCCATAAATCATCAATCTGTCTCGTACATCTTAAAAACTCAATTAAGAAAAGATCAAGTCTTAAATATTAACCTTCTGCTTACTCCCATACTGTAGACACATTGTTCAGGTGTTTAGTTTACCTTTCACAGCAGAATATGTTGGAAATTGAGTTTCTCAGGTTGTTGGGGTTGTTATTTTTAACATCAGGGGCTTCAGAGAGCGTTGCTTCAGGTTGCGATGGGCTCTGACACTGTGGGCTGCCCTAGTTTCATCATTAGGTCTGTTTTTATGGAGCAGGCTGGCAACCTAAATATAGCCGCACAGTGGGCTCAGTCGCACAGCAGAAAGAACAAAACCATCGCTTGTTTGTGTTGGTGATGATAAACGTCAAACTCAGACGTGTTGCTGAGATCACTCAGATTTCACAAGTCGAATAATGTAAAACTGAGAAACTCTCAGGTTTGACGGCGGCAACAAGAACCAGACCTCTGATGTGACAACGTCTAAACCTTAATGAGACGCAGGCTGAGACGCACACACGCAGGGTTCAGGAGTCTCTACACCTTTTGTGTGTGAATTAGGGCATTTGAATTTTCTCAACTGATCAATCAACTAATACGTTTTAAGGCTTTTCACTCTAGAATGAGCACGATGGAAGCTCATATATTGTTTTTAGCAAACTGAAGGGGATTTACTCAGCAGTCAAGATTAGTTTTCTTTGTTTTCTTGAAACTTGCGTGTTCTTAATTAGTTCTCATTAATTAGTTAATTGGTGTCGAGCGTACCACAAGAAGGCTACATATTCTGTGTTTTGGTGGCTGTTTGGAGAAATGTACAGTCTTCCAATCATTTCTTCTGACATGTTCTTGTTCCTTGTGCATTGACGGTATCCTTCATGTGGTCCCTCTTTCTTGCTAAGGACTCATTCATTTAATTAATCATTAAAGATGTTTGACCAGTAGTCCAAAGATGGAACGACAAACAACTAACATTTGACATTTTCCCCTAAAAAACGTCGCAGCTCTAGTGTCTCGTATTCAGTTTTTTGGAGCCTGTAAGAATGGTTGCTTAGAAATGCATACTTATATACAGAAATGTGAGTTGTAGTTCAATGAGTACTAGTATTTGAAACCATTAGTTATAGTTCTACCTTTTACGTTGAATCGAATTTGTAATGAATTATTGCCATGTAAGCAACGGGTCGAATGTTTGTCTTGCCTCTGCTCCTGTAAGTCCTTCGATCTGATCCCCCTCTCTGACTAGATTATCTGACCAGAGTAACGTCTGTAATTTCTAATTTCTAAAAGCCCCCACCCCTATAAGGCGCGTGTGTTCGATCATATGATGTATTGTGTCACTAACCGGAGTTGGGATGCTGAGACTGGAAGGGGCTGTCGTAGGTTTACAGGTATGACATCACATTCAGCTGAAAGTACAGGTTTCAAAGTTTTTCTTAGATACTAGAAAGCAGTAGTTCCTTTTTTTCCTAATATGTAGTTAACTAGAAATCGGACGATGGCAGAAATTCCTGAATGATGTTAAACATGTCAGCCAGGTCATAAACATCTTGCGCAGGGAAGTGATGGAAACTGTGGGTCTTCCTGGTATGTACCAGTACCTGAGCAGTCTCTCTATCCAGGCTCCTGTTAGAGCTAATGGACTGACGAAGGACGTCTCTGTGGTGGACATCTCCAGACCTTTGAAAAATCACAACAACAAAAGTACCTGGAAAACTGGAGCCCTCTGTACAGTATGGAAGAGAAAAACAACAAACCTGCACAACTTGTTTTTCTGTCTCTGCCAACAAAACTCTGCTCACATTTTCTGGAGGAAAATAAGAGATACAGCGAGAGTTCCTGGCAAAGTTTAAAATCAGTCTGTCTGATCTCTCTCTCTCACAGTTAAGGAGGGCTGCGTTGCGTCGTCACTGTGATAATGGTAATGATCACGCTGAGCTGAAGGTTCGATGTGTGTCACTGAACAGGAGAAGATCACTGAGGCTTTCCTCAACTTGTTTGATGTTTTGAGGAGGTACATGTCAGCGACACCATAACCAGAACTCTGCTGACTTCTGCTGAAATCTCAACAACTATTCTCCGGCTTTCTTTGCCTTTTCCTGCCAATATTTTGATAACGCTGGTTTGATAAGGTATTGTTAAACTTTACATTGCTTTGCTCCGCTCCTGCTGCATTTAAAACAGGTAAATGTGATTAGAAATTGCTGCCTGGAGGAGCAGCAGAGGCGATATGTGACAGCAGGGAGCCCACGTGAGCCAGAAATGACAGACAGAAAACAGACAAACATAGAAAACATTCACGTGGAACCTGCAATCTGCCGTTTATCGCATCTCGTGTTTTTTTTTTCATATTTTAAAAACAATCAATGTAAATTAAGAGCTCATCCGCGAAGACGTATCTTCCTCTTCACGCGGTTTCTGATAGATGAGGAATGTGAGACACAGCGCAGCGTCACGGCCGCGAGCGAGTTTCCAAATTTCTTCAATGTGACTTTGACTTATATTCAGAGTCCTCTGAGACAGACCTGTGTCGGCTCTATTTTTCCACTAGAGGCCATAATCCTGTTACTACATGTTGATGGCATTTCAGTCGAAAATCCAGACAATTAAATCGTGTGTGTGTGTGTGTGTGTGTTCATTCACCTCAAAGATGGGCAGAGTGGCTGTCACAGTGTGTGTGCAAATATCCTTGTGCAAGACTTCAATCACATCACACACACACACACACACACACACACACACACACACACACACACAGGTGGCAGTAATCTCTCGGTGCTGACATGACCGTCTCAATCTGTCTCTCTGCCCTGAGGCCTCCATTGCAGAGCTGATTCAATTTGCCTCCATCAAAATGCAATTTCTCTGCTTCGCCGTCACCGCTCACCTGCCCCCCCCCCTCTATTCTTCCCTCCCTCCTTCCCTCTCCTCCTTGAACCTCCTTTTTCGTCCTCTTATCTGACACCTTCCCTCTCTCTCTGTCTCGGTGCCATTTACTTCCCGTCTCACGCTTCATCTCATCTTTCTCCCCCTCTCTGTTTTCATCTCTCAGGCGTTTTTCTTTACAGGTTGGATCCTGATATTTCCCAGGGGTTTCCTGCCAGCCCGTCTTGAGTTGTTTCTCCCTGGATGATCAGGCTGTGAAGGGGGAGGAGACGACGGCAACTTTATCCCCTCGCAGGACGATAGATGCTCTCACATCGCAGAGGTTAGGGATGATGTGGTATAAAAGAAGTTGGGGGTGGCGTGAGGGTTTCGTGGCCTGAAGCCTCTCTCAGGAAAGAAGCTCTGCACCGGCCGGCTGACGGCTTCATAAAAGATGATGATATGCATGTAATGGTTTAAAATGGGGCACTTTAAAGGCAGACCACACAGATTTTCATCAGATGTAGATGTCAAAGCTGCTGCCACCAGATAGAAAGGAATTGGTATTCATACAGAAGAACAGAATAAAATGCAGTAAAGAACAGAAGAATGCTATTAGGTATTCATTCAGGAGTAGATAGGTGTAGTTTACCTTGAGGTGTCGGTCATAACATGCAGGACAGATACTGATACTGTACTTTTTTTTAACCACTTAAGCGTAACAACCTACATCACAGCAAGCCTCCTACAGCTTTCAAAATAAACGTTTTTTTATTTTATTCTGAATCACCACCACAGGCCGCCCCTTCCAAGAGCTCGCTGTCCGTGGAAACACGAAAAGGGAAAGACCTCTTAAACGTAACGATCATCTTAGCCTTAAGATGCTTTTGGGAAACGAGGCCCTGTGCAGTAGGCCAGCTTGTAGCCCTGGAACATCTAAATGGAATGCAGCCAATATGTTAATAATCATATCTGTTTTTCAAATTGCCTGCTGAGAGAAAGACCTATTGGGTAGCATTTATTTATTTATGTATTTATTTATTTTCTTGTTTGCTGCTACTTTTGAAACATTTGTGATTTCAGATTCAAAATCTTTTTTTTTTTTTTTTTACCTGATAAGCGTGTTAATTAAGTAATAGTCTTTTTTTTTTTTTTTTATAAGAGTAAACAGACAAGCAGATAGCTAACAGCTTGTAGCATTTACATCCTCTGCAACAACCTGCTCCCTCTGGAGCGAGAAATAGCTGCAGTGTGACTAGACAGAGGGGAATTAAGAGCTATTAATACCTGTTGTTAGCTGTGAGCCACCTCGGTACAGTATTTTAATACGTTTTCCACACTGCTGGATTTTGAGAAAACGTGACAAAAACTCACAAAATGTTACCTTGAGTGGATGGGAGCGTGTATTTTCAGAGACCACATCTGCAGTAGACACTTTCCTGAAGAAGTATACTGTAATTATGTATTAATTAATTAAAATTAAGGATGTAAAAACAAACAGCTGTGTAAATAGCCAAAGTGGCTGACTGGAAGAGTGCTGTATATTTCAGTTATAACAGGTGGTGTGTGCACAGATCACTCTGCAGCTGTCCTTTAAATCCACATACAGTCATTGGAAATACAGACAGTCAGACGTCAACACAGTGGGATGTTTTGTCCCTTGTGAGACAATATGTCCCAACACACTTAACAGTCAGACGTCCCCACGGACTGCGTGAACGACCACAAGCTGCAAGCGATAACGAACCTCCGCCGAACTGTTTCTGTACACAAACAAGGACTCGCCACCTCTCATCTCTTGTGTCGCCTCTCTCTAAACGCCGCCGAGCAAAAATGAACCCAGTGACTGCAGCGCGTCACACTTCCTCACATTAGTTTTCAACGACTGCGTGATCAGTAAGTAGACTGTTGAGTATTGTTCTAATGAAATGGATTTCCAATGCATCAATTGACCCTTCGCCCCACCAACACCTTAGTTACTGTTGCTACGCCTTTCAAGCGCAGTACTGTATGTACACAGTTTACAATAACCGTGGCAAATTTATCGACTTTATTAGTCATTTTTAAAACAATAGATTCTTGATTTCACACACAGACAAAAACAGCTCCTCAAGTTCAGTCTCTGACCGTCGATTCTGCTGAGATGAATACGGTCCCATGTAGGTTTTATTAACTGTACCTTGCTACTTTATTACGCTAACGTAAGCTCTGTGAGTTAACTGCAAAAGGGTCTTGAATATTCATTTGATGATACCACATACTCGATAACAGACTGCAATGATGTAGAAAAGACGTAGAAGAAAAGTGTCAGTCGATGGTCGATGTAAAAGACGTGGTATTTTCTTGTATTGCAGTATAGATCTTTTATTTTTGGTTTTGGAAAGGTGAAACAAAATGACACAACCCTGTAAACCCTTAAACCCGACCAACTCTGCTTCAGCATGTTGACAGACCCAGTCCTCCATAAACCTGCCATGCCTGGTTCTGGTTGCAAAGCTGTGATTGGACAATCACTGTTTGAGGGAGGGGTGCCAAAATTATCACAGTTCTACTTTCACTTTCCCATTTTTCTTGCAGTTTTTCAGAGATATCCAAAATAGATTCCCACAGAGAGAAAGTCAGGACCCTTAGGCTGTTTTAAATGAAAGCAAATCAGTGGAAAATAAAATCTCTGGGATGTCTTTTACTCTGCGAGAAACTGTGCAGAGAATCACATGGACACAGGAAGAAAAGGGAGAAGAGGAGAAACATTCACACGTTTCCTCAAGGTCAGGAGTGTGCACGTCTCTGCTGTTACTGAGTAAAGACGGAGCTCCCACGCTGCTCTCCAGAGGCCCTCTGATAGGCCGGCTCACTGCCAACATGTTACCATGTGAATTAATGGAAACAAAGACAGATCGCCCCAAACGCCACACAACACATGGTGCATCTGAGGGCTTCACTTTGCCAGAGTAGCACAAGAAGAACACTGCAGATTATACAGATACTGCTGTTGGTGTGTTGGCAGCAACAGAAAAACTCTTTCATGACAGATTTCATGATTTGGTCCAACAAACAAAAAGCCTCGTTGACTGTGATTAATTTGTCCAACTTTTAAAGCAATTTAAAAGCAAATTAAAGCAATAACAAGAAAACAAGTTTCCCAGCAATTTGGGAGAAGATCAGTTTCACCTGTGTGGAGTCGATACAGAGGTAGCTCCAGGTTTTCAGTTCAGCTCAAAGACTGGAAGCAGGGCTGAACTGGCTCCATCAAAGGTCCCCTCTTAAAAACTGAAAGCTGTCACATTTACATTTACACATTGGAGTGTGAATATTTTGTATTTCTACTGTTTGCCTGGAAATCAGAAAATGATAGTTGCAGACAAGCCCTCTGAGGCAAATTTGGGGATTTTTGGCTATGATCATAAAATGTACTTTACTCGACTGTTGAGGAAACAGAGCGGCTAACATGGCTGTAGAGTTTCTCAAGTGGAGGGTTCACGTAGTTTCATATAGCACAACTTCAGCTGATATTACCCGAAGATCACCCAAACTGGAGTTAAAAGGATTTCTCAGGAGACCAGCAATATATTCTGGAGCTGAGACTTTGCAAAGACAGATATTGGTTTTCCTGATACTGCGGTAACCCTTGTGGCACGTTGCTGCCCTGTTCGCCTGCGTTCTGCTCCATCACACTGATCAGAGCTGACAGGAGCATCTGAAGCTGCTGAGCCTCAGCTCCTGGACCAGCAACTATCGACTGGCTGGTCATCAAGACTCTCAGGCATCTAAATTGATCTTCACGCTTAAACGCACACAACACAAAACCCCCACAATTCTTGCAGTGGAATCCTCATTAAAGAGTAAATCAACTCTGAATCAGGCACGGCGGAAGAATCATTGTTGCTCTCCCAGTCACACCCCAGTCAGGGACATCAAAGCAGGTGTTTCCAATTAGCTGTGAAATGCAAAACACCTGCCGTGAAATTAGAGGAAGTCTTCATCTCAGGCAACTTTAACATGGCTTATTATCACCAGCGTGTGACGTTAACTCATTCCAGGAGTTCTGTTACGATGAAGTCAAGTGTTCCACTGTTTTTATTTCATTCAGTCTGCTTTTACATCATTAGATACGTTTCTGAATTCAGCAGGATTCCTTATTATTCCCTTATGAATAAGAGAGTGGAGAGAGTGAAAATAAGTTGACAAAGTGTGAGGCTGCAGAGAGAGACTGTGGTCGAGGTGCTTTTTGTTCAAATTGCTCAAATGTCACCGCAGAGGTCACTGTATTTTACACAACAACAGAGCCTGGCTGTAGCCGCATTGCATTCTGGTCCTCTTCCTGACCCCTGTGGGAGAAGGAATTGGGCTTCGTGTGTCTTTCTCCCAGTGTGATTTAACATTGGTGCAAAATGGTGGTTTCAGACAGAAGCTCCTCGCTGACAGACTCCAAATCCAGATGTTTGAAATGAAGTGGAGTTGCAGAAAACAGGCATACAGAAGTACCTTTCGCCTCTGGTTGTTGATGTTTGGCCACTTAATGAGGATTAACAAAAGATATACACTGAACAATAAAACGGACAGAAAATGCAAAGATTTATTCAATGACATTATTGAGCTTCTGACGCTTTTGTTGGGTTTTACTCACTATTTCTCTTGCTTTAGGGACCAAGCGTCAGCACTTGTTTCTTGCATTTATGTGACTATATCTTTAAAACTACTCTTTTAACAGTTTGGTCCCAAGGTAAGCCCTTTGTCTGTAACCTCCATCCCTGCAGGATTTAAAGAACTCTCCATCTGAGACTCTGCTAACGACAGCTTCACAGCCATTGTGCTCTCTTCTATGGCAACACTTTGCATCCCATAGCAAAGCGTGAATACTGAGCACAGCCACTCAACCACAACACACACACACACACACACACATGATTTTACTGTGTGTGTTACAGTTGCATTCACATTAACTTTCACAGGACACTTTCTGACTCCTGATTGTACTGTATGTTTATAGGAGCTAATACCACCGAGACACACACTTTTCAGTATTATCAGAGGTGAAGAAAGTTAGAGAAAGTTAAAAAGGGAAATTGAATAATCAATGGAAGATTTAAATAACTCACAAAGTGATAAACAAATAATACAATACAATAAAGTCTGTTTGAGTCTGGACAGCAGAACTTTTAATAACTTTCGGTCACGGGTCTTAGGTCTTGATGCAGACTCAATCATTCAATCAATCAATCAATATGGTGTTAAAAGATTTGAAATATCCTAAATAAGGAGCCAAACTATAAAGAGCTTTATAAGTGATTAAAATGATCTCATAATGATGAAATAAATTCTAAAACTGAAGAAAAAAACATGATTATGTTTCTCAGTCCATTTGTATCATTCAGTTCACTCTACTGTTTCTTTATGAATTCAACTTACGTCAGCAACATTGGCACCTCTGAGCCACCGTAGCCCTCCGCGCCCATCCTATTGTTTACGGGTGTCTCCCAAATGCTCCCAAGCATTTTGTTGCAGTTTTGATTTTGCGTTAAGATCAAGGAAAATCTATCGCCTGTGATAAATGAGCTGTTGAAAATCAAGCCCTGTCTGAGTTACAACAGCTCGGTGTGTGTTGTGCCACAGAGGAGTGATCTATTGTTTGATATAAAAATGTTTTTGGAGATAAAAGGCAGCAGGCCAGGAGCTGACATCCCAGATTGCCTCTGACACGACAGTCGGCGCTGATGCTCCGCTACGTGACTGTCTGTCTACGCTCCCCTTATTCTGGTTTGCCAATGTACGGAGCGCAGGCCTGCGATAGAACCAGATATGAGATAGGAATGTTGGAATGGCAATATATGCCATATATCAGCATAATCTGAAGCCCGAGGGCGGATCTCCTCGCTCCTCTGAGTCCAATTATAGAGTGTGTGTTGTGTGAGCAGACAGCCTGTGTTGCAGATCCAGCCAGCACCAGCAACCTCCCCTCATCCTCACTGTGACACCCACACTCTCACACATGTACTGCAGTGTGTGCCCATGCATTCATAAAACGCATGGGCACACACACACACACACACAGGGTAGATGATGATTTGTTCAGATTTAACGAGGCATGCTGTGCCGCTGCATTATTGTTTACTTTGTCACATTTTCCCTCATATGCATAGTTAACAAGGCAGAATTTATTTAATGGTGTGAGGAAAGGGAGGACATTTACCACCTCACACTCCTGCGATGGATTTTTGTCTTTAGATTTTTCTATCACTTATACGCCAACCCTGCCTCTGCAGAATATACTGATGTGCTACTCATTTAATTTCCCAGAACAAAAAATAAAAGCCTTGTCAGATTACACAACGCTGAGATTCAGTTGGGTTTAGGCACGAAAACAACTTGGTTAGAGGAAGATTGTGATGGTGGTTGAAAGAAACCAGCGCTGACAGTTGGTAGGTTGGTAGGGAAGCAAACAGCGGACTCCTGTGTCAAAAGTTGTTGGTGCGAGGTCAGGATCCATCTGTTTTTGGGGCACTTACTGAACAGACTGATGGTGTCATTTTTCTCTCACATGAGCACCAACAGTCACTTTCTTACTTAATCCCCTGTTCTGTATCGTTAGAAACATGCTGAGTTAGGCTCATCTTGGCTAGCTTTTCCATCACAGCTCTGTGGCAGGTCCTTTTGGCCTTCCAGGTTTTCTTTTGCCTGGAGGAGTCCGTCTCAGCGCAGGCCCCTTAAGGACCTGATCTGCCTCCATTCGAAGCATCACAGTCAACCCAGCCATCTAATGTTTGCCTGTACGTGAGTTCAAGAATGTCTTTCCTGCTTCAGTGTGAGTGTTCACGTCTGAGCTGTGCGTTTACTATTGCACTGTTCAATACTGCTCTATCTGTCGTAGACTGTTCCGTGACATCTTATCTTTTTTTAAGAGCTGATTGTGAGGCAATTAAATTGGATAGAAGGCTAATGTGACTTTTATACTGCAAATGTGTCATCGGAAAGAGGTTGGATTGTTGGATGTTAAGGTGTTCAAAGCGCAGGACGTTGACACTGTACACCAGGGTTGGCATCCTGCGTCGTCGTTAGTTCTAGGCTAACAACAAATTTTCGTTTAACGCTTCAAGTCAACATTGACTTTCTCAGTATTTCGCCAAGACCACCATCTTTCCCTGACATCAACCAAGAGCTTTGTCACTCAGTTGCCACGAGTGGATAGAGAGAAAACACGTGAAATCGGTCGACAGTGAACGTTTCGCAGATAGGTTCAAGCACTAATTCACAACGGAGGGATTAAGATGAAAATTTGCACGGATATTTATGGTTTCCAGAGGATGAATCCTGCTAATTTTCCTCTAGTGCCACCATGAGGCAGACATGTTTGGCTTTTAGAGTCACGTCTTTACAACTATTGGATGGATTGCCATGAATGTTAGTACAAATATCTTTGGTACCCAGACGGTGCATCCTAATGAATTTGGTTTACCCCATTTTTGTAGCACCACCGTGAGTTTAACATTTGTGGTTTTGTGTGAAATACCTCAGGACGAATTCAAATATGATTGACTTTGCATCTATTGCCATCATCAGGTCAAAAAGTTCGTCCCATACTTTGAGTTATGACTAAATACTCATGGCATCCCCACGAGCCTCAGCAGTGCATTGTGTTTTGCACTAATAAGCAAATGTTAGCACGCTAACACACTAGACTAAGATGTGTTAGCCTTGAGCTCAAAGCACCACTGTGCTTCAGTGAAGCCTCACAGAGCTGCTAGAAAACTGAGCGAGAAATCATGAATTATCTTAAAGAACACTTCTGCTGGCTGCCTTTGAAGTGGACCTATCTTTGTTCTCGCAGGCTGCTTCTGTGGCCTCGTTAAAGCATCAGCAGACAAAGATGTCAAAGGAGGCGAAAGTTGGAGGTTGCAGGCTGGGAATTGCAGCAGGTGAAAGGGAACAAAAATGATGTCTTTTAATACCTGCGTCATTATTGGTGTGAATGTGCCAGAGTTGGCTGTGTGTGGCCCTGTGGAGTCTTTAAAGCCACTGATCAGAGGCTCCGAGTCTGTTATGACACCCAGTGGGAGAGAGGATATTGCACAGTGCCAAGGACCTTCTTCATCTCTGAACACATCTGCTTCTCATCCTCCCCCCCCCCCCCCCCCTCACCTTCCCACCTCACTTTGATATATCTTTTACATGAACTGACACTCTGTCCTTCACCCTGCATCCCTTCCTCACCCTTACCTTCCCCCTCCCCTCCTTGCGTCCGTTGCATCTGTTAGCAGACGCCTCAGACGTACATTTTCTTCCCGAGACTAAAATATTTTACAACACAGCATATCTTCCAGCCGGTTTAGAAAAAGCTTGCTCTTTTCAGATTGTATTTCTCATGCAGGCGTAGAGAAGCTGAGCTTCTAGCAACCTGTTCTTGCTTTTAAGACATTCATTAGATCAATACCTCAGCTTTTAAATCAGAACATCTATCTATAAGGCATCTGTATGCTTCAGGTGAAGTTGTTCAGTTGGGATTGATTTGGCATCTCAAGAGTGGCCGTGACTTATAGAGCATGGAGTCTCTGGAGAACCACAGCGATTTGGAGGCTGATGTTAAGCCTCTGTTCAGTTGTGCTTTTAGAGGACTGTTTGCATTCACCAGCAGCTCCCTCGCACGTGTTGCTGGCTGCACCAGAAGGTGGAGGGGAAATAAATAAAGAAATACATTGCAGCAAGACTAACACCTCTGCACTTCTGGAAATGTAAACATGTTTTTACCAACTGTCTTTAAAACACACACACACACACACCACTCCGACCTATGGTCAAGTGCCATTTTATATGATGGTAACAGTTAGTTGGTCCCTCCAGATCACATTTATTGGATAAACAGAGTGATTTTGATATGTAATACTCAACAACAGCCTGAAGCCCCACAGTCAGCTTTGTGAGGCACAGCAGCACTTTTAGCTGAATGCTAACGTCAGCATGCTAACCTGCTCACAATGACAATGGTAGAGGGTTAGCAGGTATAATGTTTACAGTTAGTGTGTTAGCATGCTCACATTTACTCATTAAACACAAAGGACAGCTCAGGCTTTTGGAAGTTAGTTAATAATTATTATTCTTGCAAGTCTTATAAAAGATGAAGTATTTGATAAATTAAAATTTTGACCTGATGATGGCGCTAGATAAACAAAAGTCATTAGGATCCATCTGCTTCATAGCATGAATGTTTGTACCAAATTTAATGGAAATCCATGTAATAGTTGATAAGATATTTCAGTCTGAGCCAAAGTGGTGAACTGCATTAAAAATGATGTGTTAGTAGAACGATTAAAGGGGCACTCCATCTATTTAACACATCTAAATACTTTCTTTAGTCATGATTAGTGCCACTTGTATTGGGACACACCTGAAAAAGAGCCATCTCAAGGGTTCATCTTGATATATAATCACTTTGATATACTATGAAATCAGTTGTGTTGTAGTTGTTGTTGTCAATTCTGAGAAAATCTAGAATTTGAACATTTCACATTTTCAACAGAAAGGATTACAAATGTTTTATAAACCAGGTGCAAGATGAGGATGTTTACCAGGCAGGTTCATCGTGTTGCGTTATGGGGCCCTTGTTTTTGGAGCTTGAGACCAGGAGTCAGGATTTCCCGGGCTCTGCTGCTTTGATTAAAAACATTCTTTTTCAAATCTGTCCAACAAATCGCTAGAGTGATGTTTTAATGCAGGGATGTAGGACATGAACTTCAAAGAGCTTATTTTTTCCCCTTAAAGTCACTGCATCTTTAAATCAGTACAGTCTAACATTTGTGAAGAGTTGATTCAGTTGCTTACAGCTACGGTTATCGAGTTATTGTACTTCAAAGTTTGGTACTCTTGGTTCGCAGCATAGATGCATTTCAGATACTTCCAAGTGAACTATACATTTTGTATATTTGTATCTAGATTTGAATAAGGAAGAGACTTTGTCCTGTTAGTGGAGACTTGTTCTAGATCTGTAGATGTGTGTAGTAATGATGTACCTGCATTGTTACAGTGGAGTGTATGTGCTGAGGTTGCACCTCCTTTCTTCTTATTCCTCTCCTCTTCTTTCCTTCGTCCTCTCTTCGTCACTTCTCCGCTCCCTTCTTTGTGTTTCCACGATGTATTCGTGGTACTGAATCAAACCCTCTTCTCTCTCTCTTTACCTCCATCTTTATCACTCTCCTCCATCCATCATGTATCATCATCTGACGTCTTCTCTCTACGCACAGCAACACTCTCTCTGACTTCATGGCACCCACGTCCCTCCTCTTTCAGTTCGTCCATCCCAACGCCCCCTATCCATCCATCCATCCATCCATCCATCCATCCATCCACCCGTGTGTCTTTTCTGGTCCTTTGAGAAGCCAGTCCCATTCACACCCCGGCAGAGAGAAACACCTCTGAAAAGTGTGTGTGAGGGTGTGAGATGGAGAAAGTGAGACAGACAGCGAGAGAGAGGTGAAGAGGCATCATCGAACACGAAGGGCCAAAAAGGTACAGATTTGGATTCAACAGAACTTGAGGGAGACACAAAAAGACAAAGACAGTGGGGAAGCGGTTTAGAAAAAATTGATGTTAGACTCAATTTTAAATAGCAGCTGGAGCCCAATTCTCTCAGTGTGATCCGGCGGGAAACCACAGGCAGACTGGTATACTGGTGTGCAGAAATATCAGACTGTTATTGGCCAGTCAGTTCTGAGGAAGGGTTCAGGAAGAGTTCGCTCTTCTCTGCTGAGTTCAAATTCGACCAGCTCTTATCATGGCTGCCACTTAGATACTTCTGGGTCATTTCACTCAAGAAAAAAAGACCATCCAACCACAGCCCAGATGTGCAGGGGAAAGAGGAAGTCTGGCGGACAGCCGGAGGAGGGCAGGTCTGGGGAGTAGGAGGACAGTACATGTCCTGGGAGAAGTGGAGAGGTGAAGCAGGGGGTGGAGACAGGGACAGATAGTGTGGCTGCAGGAAGTGACAGAGAGGCAAACTGTGACGCTTTAATCACATGCGTCATGAACGTCACGACTTACTCTCCTGTCTCCATTGCACTTTGCCACATTTTATTTTTATCGATACACCAACTTTTCCACCTCAGCAAAGTGTAGAAACTTTTTTTGTGATATTTTGAATCTTCCTCTTCTATTTTTTTTATGTGCAAAGTTTTTTCAGTGGGGGGGTTTTTGCACTAAATACTTGAAATATTATGACATACAAGGTGGCAGAATAAGATGTATTTTAAACTTTGGGAAAACATCTGTGGCTTTTGACCAAATGAAATATCAGCATCAGCTTTCAAAATGGTGTCGAAGTCCTGACAACATCAAACAACTCAGATGAAAACATCAGGTAGCTCAAACAGAAAACCTTTTGTCTGCTGTCCGGGGGCTCCGGCAACAAACGACCCCATTAGTGGTGAGTCTTGACGTGAATGAATGAGCGTGTGTGTGTGTGTGTGTGTGTGCAGTCTCAGTAGTTTGGTATACCATCCACCTTCACCGACGCATTCTCCCCTCTCCTCCGTTAACGTGCTGTTGCTAAGATACCAGCCGCTCATCTTTACTCCTCCACACACACCCAGCCCGTGTGTGTGTGTGTGTGTGTGTGTGTGTGTGTGTGTGTGAGAGAGATCTTTCTCCTGACTATCCTTGACACAACACACTATCATGGATATATATATATATATATATAAATATGAAAATAATACCTCCACTCCCATTCGTCACCTTAATGGTCACTGTTTGACAAGGAAGAAAGGTGTTTTTTTCTTCTGCCTCCCACTCGCTTGCAGACACATTCCCGCCTCCTGAAACGTGGAGACAAATTTAACGGAGCAAATTAAACGGCGTTGGACTGACCCGAGAGCAGCTGAGACGCTTCAAACAGCAACATTTACCTCCCACAACTTGAAAGAAAATGCCATCATGCACCATTTTGCCATTAAAAATCTTTTTTTTATGTGTTGTGTGTCTCCAGCATATGGCCCTCAGTAGAAATCCAATACATGGAGGTACAACTCGCCAGTGGCAAAGACTCATGGGCTGCAGTGTGTTGCTGGTAGTAAATATACAATACATTCATCTTGGACTATGGACAGAAAACACATGACCAAAGAGGAATCCGAAGGCTCTCGAGAGACTTTTCAGCAGCCTCACCAGCTCGTCTGCTTGTACTATGAAGACAATCATTTAAGAATCACATACCACGGCTGTCTTCATGAAATTAGTAAAACTCTCTACCGCGAAGGGAAAGATGTGGTCTGTTAATCAACCTGTCACGTTTCTTAGTTCTTTCACCTGTAGATGTGACAAAGCAGCACCTCGCCGCTGTGAGTCGAGTTTCAAATCAAATAGAGACTCGTACGAAGTCGACGCAGCCTGTTGTACTTAACATTAAAACAGCCCTGATATGTAGTCCGAATCTTCACTCAGTTATTCGTTCATGTTGCTTATGAGGACACACGCCTCAGATAACCATTAATCACATGGGCTCAGTGGTCATATAATATTTACAAGGAGAATAAAGGCTGTCAAATCTTCCACCTCTTGCTCAGACACACACACACACACACACACACACACACACGGAGTCAGACACTGTAGGGATTGCTGGTGTTTGTCTGTACACATTTGTACCCATATGTGAGTGTGCGAATGCCTGCAGCACATTAGATGAGAGGGACGCCTCTCAAAATAACGCTTTCTGTGGAGAGCTGCTTTCTGCTGGCGCTAAAATTTCGCCTAATTTTAGTTTTTGCCGGGGAAACGATGAGAACGCGCTGAGCCGTGAGACGAGTCCCAGCGCTGCTGAGTGATGAGTCACTTCACTCAAATAAACAGCAGAGAGGCAGAGCGAGAGAAATGATCTGTTTATGTGGACTGTCCGTTGCGCTTGATGTCTACCGTTGGGATGATGAAGCTGGAGAATATTTTGCTTTCTAAGCATCTAAGATGTTGTCATCATGACAGAAGAATCTATTTTTGAGTTAATAAATGGTCCAGCTGACGAGAATGTGTCTGTAAAAGATTGAATTTCTCTGTTTGTTGTCCAACAGCCACGAGCACATCCAGGCTGTGAGTCTGCCTCTCCGTCACGACGGCTGCCTCAGTTGTTTTCATTCTGCTCAGTCAGGCCCTCCAGCCTCTTCTCACTCCCCCCAGGCCCATCATGCATTTCTGAGGAACTCTCCAGACCTGCCGTTTTCCACCTGTCCTCCAGATGCCCTCTGACTTTCCCACAAATCCTGCTCACCTGTTCACATTCCCAGATCATCTCCACCTCATCAGTCCCACCTCCTACAAATGAAACCGTCGAATGGATTTATTTTGCAGTGTACCCGGCCAGGCTTAGCCGGTTTCAGGTTTTAGAAAGCGGAGGTAGTAATCATGCAGGTATTCTGCCTCATGAGAGTCGGAACAAACTTTTAAATGAGGCCTTGTCGATCTAATGTGAGTTTCAGATTTGTTCAGAAACAGATTTTGGTGACTGCTGAGGTGAAATAAGTGAAAGCTTACGTAACGTTAATGGCAATCCACCGCCAGCGCTTTGCATTGTGGGACACAGTGTGCGAGGGAGACTGATCCGATCAGTACGACATCTGGGTGTTTGTCACATACTGCTTGCTACATGCTACATTTTGGCCAAATCAGTAGTTTTGAATACAGCCCACGTAACCAGTAACCAGTAACCAGTAACTAGACACTTCCTTTGCCAGTTTGTCATGTTTTCATTGTTGTGCACTTGCATTCCAGCTGTCTCCTGCCTGCTCATGACCTGGTTTAGTAAAGTCCTTTTCCTTCCACCTGTCCTCAGAGTCCTATTGCCTTGTACACACATCTGTGACTTTCGCTGTCTCCTCCTGTGTCCTCGTTTCTCAGTAGGTTGTTATTGTTTTATTTTAATCGACTCACAGATCAAAATAAAGGGTGACAATAATGATAAAATACAGATGACATGTTTTTACCATTCAAGTAATTTTAGTAAATAGAGAAAATCGCCAAACACGCCCCGTCTCCCTGTGGTAAAACATTCATTAAAAACTCTTGGATCTGCACCAAAAACGAACCACTTGCTGCTTGGCCCACCAAGGATACCCGCTAACAGACAGCCAAACAAAAACATTGCGAGCAGAGGGACTGAACACAAATGTTGAAATCATATATAATAAATCTGAAATGCTGAGGGTGGAGAACGGTAAACTGGTAAAGATCAGTTTATGTGGCTCACCCGGCAGCTCGAGTTTGAGGCTGCAGTCATGTGGGATTCGTGAGGTGTTGTGGAACATTATGTCTTCTAGATCTGCATGAACCGCTGCGAGGCTCTGTAACAGACAGCTGACAACACATTTGTGCTGCTTGTGCAGGATCTGCCATGTTGGTTAAGGTTTTAATATTTCACTGCTGCTGCTGAAGCTTTCTGAGAAACTTAAACCCTATTAAACCCCCCCACTGAGAAAACAATCTATGGTACATTAAGAAAAGTGACACAAATCCACAATTAAACCACAGACAGCTCTGATCACAGGGCACAACATCACTGCATATTTATATATATACATAAAAAGAACTATCACTCTAATTGAGACATACGTAAACAGACGAGCTGACGCAGTGCATGTTAGTCACGGTCCTGTCTATAACCTGAAGGTGACAGAGTACGGATCGGTGCGATGCCTGAATTAAACCTGACTGAACAAGCAGGAGACATTTTTGGAAAAGTGTGACTGGAAAAACTGTGATAGAATGTACAATTACTCAAGTACTGAATTGGCAATTTTGAGGTACTTGTACTTTACTTGAGTATTTCCGTTTTATTTCTACTCCACTACATTAGCTGCTAATTCCCAATAGTTACTTTTCAGAATAAGATTTTTACATAAAAACAAAACATATGTTTATAAAATAAAGTGCATCATTAGAGAATTGAGTTCTCAAACATCACACCTGTCATGTTTGAGATGTCCGTGAGTTGTTTTGACATTTTGCAGCATCAGTGACATCTTTTAAATCTTTTTTTTACATTACTTATATATTATATGATATTATATCAGTGATGGGGGCCTTCTCTGCAGAACGAGTACTTTTACTTTTGATACTTAAAGTACATTTGCTGATAATTCTTCTGTACTTTTACTTAAGCAGAAAACCTGGCTTTAACCTGTGATTAGTTGTATTCTGTTACTGGAGTCAGTAGACATGTAACTACACAGTACATCCATCTAAAACAAAGAACTGATGTGAAATCTCACTCTGACAAGCCAAGAAGAACCTTGAGCCAAGCTGCACTGTTAAAAGGAAAGAGAGGTACTGCCTCCTGTTGGTGGAAATATAAAATCACACTTTGACACTGATTTTGTTGAACAAATGTTTCACTTCATTGGAGAAATGAATACAAAGTCATTGACTATAAATCATAAATGGATAGATATCCAGTTTAAATGAAAGAAAGAAACCCCAAAATTAAACAAGAAAACACATAAAAAGAGAAGACATTTGGCTCAAGTTGTCCTGAAACATCATGTTTATTTTTTTTATTTATTAAATTATCTATCATCTATTAGATCCCATCAGATCTTCATGCTGGTGTTTGCACACAATTAGCATAGCTGGTAGTGGTGAAAATATAATTAATTTTGTACAATTTTGAGCTACCCGCTTCTTCCACCACTGATAGTTGACGTTATCAGAACTTGTTTTCCTCCAATCAGAAGGAGCGTGTACCATATTATATATATAATTCCCCTGTGCATCACATCCCATTTAGCCTTTTGACTTGTTCAAAACTTCAGTTTCATCATTGTTTCTATGCTATGAATATTTTCTGACTGTCCACAACATCATTAACCAAACCAAACCAAATCATCGTCTCTGTGGCTCTCTGTGAGCCCAACCGGTTAAACCATAACCAAATCATGAAGTTCGTATTTTAAAACTAATAAAGAAAGAAAGAAAAATTATTTTAATGAAGAAAAAAAAGCAAGTAATCCCCCTACATGTCACCGGTATCATTTCTGACTTCAGCAGAAAGAGATGTAATTCCATCAACCTCCAGCAGGCAGCGCTGCAGTCTGGCCCTTTAGTGTAATCATGATGAGCCGAAAGTTGAAGTATCTGGAGGTCAACCCTTTCCTTCATCCTATTGGGAAAAAAACAATGAGATTCTGATCAATAGATTACAGATATACAATATTTCAGCCTACTTCTGCTCTACTGTGCTGTTGTTACATGGTAACCCGATCATGCTGTGCTCTTACAAATGTTAACAGTATTTCACTCACTGCATTTGTAGAGCCTGTTGACGCGGGCGATGTCATTGGCGCTCATCTGTTCGGCGTTTCCGAAGGAAAGCTTAGGATTCTTCTTAGAGACGATTGTTGGCTGCCGGTTTTTGGAGAAGGCGAAACTTGAGGAGGATACAAACACAGCATTTATTGATATATAGAGTTACGCACACACAAAGACAAGCACACACTGGTTCTGCACTCACAAGTAAAGTATTCTGGGATTTTATTACAGTAGAGCGACATAACAGATGATGATGCACTCACACCAACACTCACTTGCTGTATTGCATGACAGAGTTGAAGTCGTAGGGAGTGCCCAGGTTGTTTGTAGGCACCTTCACAAAGTTGTGTTCCTTTCCTGCACAGGAGAAACAAAACAGACCGAAATATTTAAGCACAGCTGTTTTATCCTTCAGTAACAGTGGACTGAAATCGTTTGCCTGTGGTTGCACCTTTTTTTTTTCCAAAGCTACCTGGTGCATGCAATCAGGAGTTTACATACCAACCTCGCAACCTACAAATGAGGTACTTTCCAGCGGCCCAATATTCATTCAGGCACAAGCACTTGGAATTTTGTACATGAACATTTAAATTAGATGCCAAGCGACTTGCCGACTTCTTACACGTTACATTTCCAGTATCAATTCAAACCTCATAATCACATAACAGTATGTTTTCTCGTCATATGCAAAACTTGTTTAAAACAAAGCTCCTGCGTTTTAGCCACGCTTGGATGGTCCGTTGGTCGGTCCTCCACTTTGTCCCCGACTGAAATATCTCCACAACTATTGGATGGATTGTCATGAAATTTAATACACATTCATGGTTCCCAGATGATATTTAAATTATTTTGCTGATCCTTTTATTTAGCACCATCACAAGTCGAAATTTGATTTTGCCCAAATACCAAGTACCTGCAAGACCCATGACATTCCCATCGGTCTCAGCTGTACTGTGTTTAGTGCTAATTAGCATATTTCAGCATGCTAGCACAGTAAACCGAGATGGTGAACATCAGAAATACTTTATTGGAACATGGTAAATAGAGCATGTTAGCATGCTGATGTTAGCATTTAGCTTAAAGCACTGCGGTGCCTCACAGAGCTGCTAGCATGGCACAAGGCTCTTAGTCTTGTGACCTAATCGGAGACTCTTCGGTGAAGAGGACATAAACTATACACTCACTCCTCCATTCTTCTCATCATTTTATAACATACAACCAGAACCATGAGATGCAGGTTCCTGTGGGTGAGCTGACCTGGCTGGATGTTCTGGGTGAGGATAGAGACGTATGTGTCTCTGTCGGAGCGGACGTGCTCGTGGTGGAAGCCCAGAGCGTGGAGAACCTCGTGCTGCACCGTGTCCGTGTACAAACAGCCGTTTTTCCTCAGGGACACTGGCTGTCCTCGTGTCTGACGGCCCACGTAGGACCAACACCTGAGACACACACACACACAGAGGAAGCATAAAGAACAGGTATTGTTGATTCCTGGCCTTTGGGGAATTTAGAAGTTAACTGGCCAATGGATGGGACGTCCTGCAGCCCAGTGGTTTAAGTTTAGTGGAGACATTTCCATTACAAAACTGTTTGAGGCCAAAAGAGGTGAGGTTATCCAGTATTTTGCAAAAAATCAAAGATTAGAGAAAAGTCGAAAACATGAAAACAGATTTGTGTATCAGAATTTGTCTTCTTTCCTCTCCATTAATCATCTAACGGCCCTTCAGGTTTATCTGGAGACCGTTCGGAGGGGTCCGACCCCTAGGTTGGGACACACATTGATGCATCAGCATTCATTTAATAATGTAATATATAATAATATTTCAGTCGCAGATTGATGAGATTTAATAGTGATGTAGTCTGGGGATGACTTCACATTAAGAGAGTGTGTGTGTGTGTGTGTGTGTGTGTGTGTTCCTACCCAGATCCAGAGAAGAAGTTGAGGTATTGGCGATGCCACCAGCGCCTCCAGACAAAGCGGATGCAGGTGGACCTGTGGAAGGTCAGCAGGCTTCTAATGATGATGTTGCGCTCGGCTCTGCCTGCAGAGACAAAGAACAGGCTGCTGAGAAGCGTTCTCCCTCAACAGGCCCAACCCTTCCTTTCAGTTTGTCCAACTGTTCTTCAATCAATTCAAAATCTCACCTCTCATCTCAGTTGGTAAACACAGAACTTGGTATGTGTGACAGGGAAGCTTTCTCCAAATGTGTCTCAAATTTGTACCTAATAAACTGGCATCTGAGTGTATTTGAATCAATGAAAAAGAGGCTCTTTCAGCACCACGGAAAGCATCTAATCCCCACTGGTTTCCACTTGCACCATCATTCAGCCTGCAGGTGTGAATGATCTCAGCACTCCTCTATTTGTCTTTGACAAAGGAGCTCAGCAACATTTTTGTTGTTCTTGTATCCGACTTTGAAAACCCCTTATTTAACAGAACCCAATGATAATTGATTTTCTTACATTAGTGGATGTTCTAAATATAGTATGCTGAACTGTGGGTAACAAAGCTCAACCGGTTAAAAGGTTTCATAAAAAGTTTCAGTCTCCAATTGTTTATTCAAGTGGAATCAAACGAAGCTGACGTTGAGTGGACTGTTTTTTTAGGGGTCTAGTTTTAGGTTAAGTTACTGTAACTTACTGTACGTGGAGGAGATGATGACGGGCACTTTGACGTAGCGACCGCGTTTGGGCCACTTGCAGCCCTTGGCCGTGCAGGGGCTGGCATTCCTGTTCAGATTTGGCACAATGTCGCCGTGCACCAGTCTCGTCACTGCAGAACAACAAATAAAAAGACACTTATATGAATCTTGAAAGCAGGAATCTAGAGTTTGACATGTATGATGGACATATCACTTTTATGAAATATGAAAACCAACGAGGCAACGAGGTATTCTTCTTTCATTACTGATGAATCTGTGCATTATTTTTTCAGTGATTTGATTTATCCTTTAATTTAGTCTCTAAAGGTGATAGCTTCAGATTGCTTGTTTCGTCTGACCAACAGTCCAAAACCCAAAGATATTTCGGTCACATTTGACAACCTGCAAATGTTTGGAAATAATCAGAATCAGAATCAGAAAAACTTTATTGATCCCCGGGGGGGAAATTACACATAATAAATGACAAACAATTCGTTGATTATCATAACTGTTGACAATCCATTGACTAATGGATAAATTGTTTCAGCTCTACACCCATTATCAGTTAGATTACATAAAACTTCTGTCTTACTTATGTCAGCATTAGCTCTTGCGATGACTTCAGAGACGTCCAAAGACGCATCTAGAAGCAAACAGAGAAAACAGATGATGATATCAGAAACAAGTATATAACTTCAAATTACTGTAAATGATGAACATGTCAGATGTGAATTGAGAAGAAAAGATTCTTGATTATTCAACTCACCTCTTTCAGCCTCCTCGTCAGTTGCCCCCTGTAACACATTTTTAAATCATGCTTTCAGACACACTTTTATGATGTTGTTCGGCAGATGATTGAACTGAACGACCTCAAAAATGCGTTGCCACCAAACCCTTTTTAGTTCATAGCAAAGTTAACCTTTTGGACATACATGGTTTTCACAGGACAGAAGTGTTGAAAGAGTCGGACTTACCGGAGAAACAGCCGTCAACGAGAGGAAGAGGAGGAAAAGGAAAGCTGGAGTCATCATGACGGTGGTCCTCTCCAAACTTCAAATCTAAAGATACAGTCAGAAAGTTTGTTGTATGTGAGTGTTAAGTTCGTGAGGTAAGAACAGACAGATCCGTGGAGTTCACCTGAGGCTGATGCTTGATGCAGCAGGTGCTCAGCTGATCACTCCTTATAGGCAGCTCACGCTGGGTGTGTCTGAGGTTTCATGTGTCTAGTCAGCCGTCAGTCAAACACTTTAAGTGAAGCTGCTCAAATTGCAGTGATTTTCCAGGTAGGAAATAACATCACAGTAAAGAAATGCAGAGGTGGAGGAAGTATTCAGACCCTTTACTTGAGTAAAAGTAGCAAAAGTACTGATTATGTACTCATTAAAGTACTCATTATGCAGACAAATGGCCCCTGTGAGTGTTTGATATTATTCTATATTAATATTACTGATGTATTAATGTGTAAGCAGCATTTAACTGTGAAAACTGGTGGAGGTGAAGATATATTAAGCTATATTATTACAGTTGTAGTATAATCTATAAGAGAACATTATATTTTTTTGAGCTCATCATATGTTTTATATGTAAAATCTCAATATCAAAGTAACGCTGCCAGGAATCAAAATTACAACAACAATGGCGACAAAACAAAAGATGTGATTCAATACGTTTCTCGCCAGGCTGGAACACAACAACCATAATCAGCCAGTTGTCGGTAAGTAGATTGTTTGTACACAAAAGAATGGATGAGTCATTTTCAAGAGGCCAACTAACCAATGGCTTATTGTTCACATTGGGGCAGTACCAGTGGGGTGGAAACCGGGAAATACTCATTACTTCCTTACTTCCTTACTCGTCATAGTTTCCCTTAAAACATCTTGTCATGGTACACACTTGTACGCTTGCATCTCTCTATAACCCTGGAGCGGGAGATCTAGCTGCAGAGGAGTGTAATTGTTCATCTTGAAGGAATAATTCAACATTTTGGGAACTATCCGCTTATTGGAAGTATAAGGAATAAGAGACATTGAGACAGATGTGGAGAGTGTGTGTTAAGCAGAGTTTGTGGCAAAGGAAAGGGTCATCGCTTCAATACTTAATGAGGTCAGAAAGAAAAGAAGAAAAAAAAACATTTAACAGGATAAAAATGTTGATTTTGCAATAATGATTTTTTACACACACATACAGCAGTCGGGTCTGTGATGAAGTAAAAGTCAATATCACAACCAAACACAAGGGTTGAAAGTTAACAGCATGACTTCAACAACCAAAACCCCTCCAAACTTGTTCACCAGGAAATACCTCCTTGAAGAAGAACCAGCAGGTGTAGTTATTTTTGTCACTTCAAGACGCTCGTCACTCATGTCGGTTTTGTTATTGCACGAAGCAACACACGACGTGCTTAACTCTTTAATTTGACATTTAACTTTGACCTCCATTATGTGACCTAAAAAGATCTTCTCTGAGCCTCTCGGGAATGTGGCGGGGCTGCATGTTGTTGGATGCACATATGTGACATATAGACGCTTTGTTGTTCAGACTTGCAAGCGTGCGCAATGAATCTGAACAGATCAGAGGAGCTTTATTTTATGGGTCCCTTAGAGAGAATTTAAAATACATTCTTCTCCATGGTTTGGGGGGTGGATCACTCACAACTCAGTGGATAAAAGAAAAGATTTATTATATAAATAAGACAAAATGGGGTTTTTTTCTCTCTGATTTGGGTGAACTGACCCTTTAAGATGAGGAAGTGCAGACATACAAGGAATGACAAGATTATTTGTTCTCCAACTGGTATTTTAAATTAGCTTTGTCATTTGGGTGTGAGGTGAGCACCTTTTGTTTTCAGACTTAAAGCGACATTAATTGAACAGCTTCATATCATTTAGATGGTACACTGACTTGTAATAGGGAGAGTGGTGCCTCTTTCATTCCCGCTCGGCGCCCTGAACGCCCGTTCCTGCACTACGTCACTCGGCTGAACGGGTACGATCTCCCGCGAGAAGTGCGTAACACTTTACGGCACTACACCACACATGGATGTATCTCGGTATTCTCAGTACGGACATCGCGGCAGAGGCCAAGAGACCGAAGAGGACGTTATCGGAGGAAGATAAGAGAAAAAGAGAGAGCGTGACCGAGCAAGAGGCCGGACGACAGTAAATCTGCGACAGGCTTTTAGTCGTTTTAGTCGTGCGTGTGAACCAGTTGTGCTGTTCAGACAGGACGCGGCTAAATTTAAAGGTTAAATCCAGATTTTTCCTTTGGACACTTGAGTACATTTTGAGTCTTAACATTCTTCCACCACTTATGATATATCAGATTAAAATAAAGACGACAACAAGAAGTTAAACACAGTGTCCCACCTAGTTATCGTATCTAGACAATGAAGCATACCAAGATAATAACTTAGGAGAAAATATAGCTCATACAACGATCTCATAAACAGCCAATCAGGTAACAGCTCAGGCTGCACGATGTTCCTGCAGACGTATGTCTGTATCCACCGCGGGGCTGACACTGACACATGGGGTTTTTCACCTTTCATAAACTCGTCTGTTCACATTTCTCCTCCCAGTCTGCAAACGTTGAAGATTGACTTTGAGGCCCTCGTTTGTGGGTGACAAAACAAAGACTGTCCAAACCAGAAGAACAGCAGAACCCGTCATTTGTTCAAATGTTGTTCAAATGTTCTTCTTCATTCTTCTGGTCAGTGACCTCTATAAATAACAACTGTCCTCTCTCAATAGCAATGAGTAGCAGTCTTTGACCCCCCTCCTACCAACAGCAACAGATTTTGTTTCTAAGCTTAACCAGACCTTAACCATGGTGGTGGCAGATCAAACGCTCTATTAGACGCTTTATTAGAATAAAAATAATTATATTAACCTGTTCATATTTTTTTCTATTCCCTACTGTACAGAGTATTTTCAAAAATTAATATATATGGTTTCTGCATCAAAATTAATTTAAATGAATTTTTAGCAGAATTTAATATTTATTTTTTTCTAAATGTACCAAAATTTAAACGCTATCTTTCCTTGTAAAATGTATAAAGTTGATCATATTGACTCCATAATTCATCATTGCTTAAAGCACACATACACTTAACCAATCATTATCATAACATCTGGGTTGATGATTCAATACATTTTATTTTTGTTAGAACACCTGTTTTTTCGGTAGTGACTGCACTGTTTCGGTAGTGACCATACTGTTGCTGTAGTTACAGTCGTACTTTTGTTGAGAGTGGCATCCTAATCACTTAACTCTTTTTGCTATATTTTAACTTTTTACATGTCTTACAACAACTGAAACTTATTTATTCATCATTAAATGAATAACAATGGTTTATCTTCCAGATGAAATTTTTATTGGAATGACAAACAATAATGTTCAATAAACCATTTAACAAAACCATGCTTTCAACACTGCAGGGCATCACTGCATGACATTTTTAAGTAAAAACAGTAAGGTGCAATCATTAAAATAAAGTTTTGCAACTTAAACAGTGTTCTCTCAAGGCAGACTATATGCTTTACAAGCATATAAAAAGAAAGAAAAGCTTATTTTCTCAAAATGATGAGTTCCTAAATTGTAAACAATGATGTGAGAAACAATTTTTATTTTTTTGTAACAAACATTTAACAAAAATAAAGTTTTCTAGCTTAAACTTAAGTCTTTCAAGGCAGACTCTCTGCTTAACAAGCATAAACAAGAAATGGAAAGAAAGGAAAGCTTATTCTAAGAGACAGCTTCCCAGTTAGTTCTTAGTTACTCTGCTCGACTTTTTGCCATTTTGGTGTTATCTCTCCCTAAATATAAAATAAAATAAAAACTAAATCAGAATTATCTATTTATGAGATATGTATAGATGTATTGTATTATGTAAGACTTACTTTAATCAAAAATGAACATCATATTGTCACTACCGAAACCATCATGTCACAACGAAAACCTTTTCATATGTTTCGGTAGTGACTGTTTCGGTAGTGATGTTTTATGCTAGTTTTTAGCATAACTCAACAATGCTTGGCACAACATGGCTACCAAAAACAATTTTGAACATGTGTACAGAGATAAAAAACACAACATTAAGCATTAAAATCAAAAGTGCTTATTTCATTGCAGAAATTATGTGTTTGGTAGTGACAGTCCTTAAAACCACACACTGATTTTTAGACTTTGGAAGGCATGTACTTAAAAATGTTGTAAACTAACTACTCACCATGTGGCCATGGATGAACAGGAAGGTAATGTCTCTTCTTGGTAAAATTTCTGGGGGTGTGGCTAAAACCAAGCCCTGCCTACATGCTGAAACTCTTTGTGTTTCGGTAGTGACATGAAAACTTGGGACAGGATTTTTTGCATAACAAATTTTAATTTTTTTAAAATCTACAAAATCAATCTAAAATTCCAACTACCCTTTAATAGAAATCAAAAAGATCTATTAAAATAAAATATTTATTTAATTTCAAAAATCATTTAAATGTTATTTTCATGAATTGAAAATTAGGAGTCAGAGGTTGGGACAGCCACCTCCCAATAGAAAGTGACATATAAAAGATAATTTTTTATGTATTAAATTTAATGGTATCTCAATTTATGTCTTGTGATGAAATAGATGATAACATGATACTAGTATGTATGTAAGGTCTGAACACTTTATTGTTTTTCCATATACAGTTTATGGTTTCCCGTGATGTTTTTGGTTCAGCAGATTACAGATTAACTGTGATTGACATCCAAAATGCTTCCAATTATGAACACTAGTGTCTGAAAATGTCACGACACGAGGACATGAGTTTTATAGTTTGGGTGTGTGAGTGATTAAAGGCAAGTATGAAATAAAAAAAATTATTTTAAGGTGAGAGTGGAGTTCTGTCTGTTCACTTCACAGACAACACTTGTTATTACATAAATTCATTGTTGGGTTTGGTCTTTTTATGGAAATTAATTGTAATAGAAATATTTTTTAATATACCAGCTTTCTCCTTGAAGCTGAGCCAGCAGGAAATAAAGACGGAGAAAGATAATATTTATACATTGTGGAGAGTGTCTTAAAATACTGGCGTGCATCTCATTTCTCTGGTGTCTTTATATATATATATACATATACTTGTGATAATAAAAAACATTTAATTTCTTAAAACAGCTACAAAGTGCTTAAACAAAATAAAATGATTCAGTTAAAAGTAAAACAACAAGTTTAGATGAAACAATGAATACAAATATAGCAGAAAATGAGCTGGAGTTTGTTCCTCTTGTGTTTGTTGGGTTGAAGTGGAGGCACTCTCTCGTGTGTGTGAGAGTTTCTTCAGTGTTGTGGTTTGTAATTGTTCAGAAATGTGAACTGACGGCCTCAGACATGACATGGATAATGACATCACCCATCCACCATCTACACATTGTTACAGTATAATATAGCTGTGTGCATGCAGGTTAATCAATGACTCTAAATTGACTAAATTGATTAAAGTGAGCCTGAATGGTTTGTCTGTTTCTATGTCAGCCCTGTCGTTGATTGGCGGCCTGTCCAGGATGTACCCCGCCTCTCGCCCAAGGTCAGCTGGGACCAGCTCCAGCTCCATAAGCTATTATAGATAATGAGTGGATGGATAATATAGATCTAAATTAAATACTGAGGTCTGTGAGAAATTCCACCTGTGATTCTCAGATTGTTACTCTTAACATTGGTGATCCTGGATAACCAGTATCGTGAAGCTGGTTATCACCTGTTAACACTGGGCTTTCCAGCTGCGATTGGTAGAGACGGGTCGTTAACCGCTGTCAAACATTTGTACAATTACTCAAAAAAGTACTCAAAAAAGAAAATGCATTTATGTTTGTTAGCATTCACACAATGTGTTTCGGTGAGTAAACATAACTTTGTTTACAAGAAAGCTCCACAGGGCACCTTTAATATTGCTAAGTTCACAGCAATAATTGATATTTTGGCAGCTGGACAGTCAAACTGATCAATCACAGTCAACCTGCCAGATTTCTGTGGACACACCCAGAGTCCACAGCTGTTACTGTTTTATGTTGTAGTGAAACTCAAGTAAGTTACAACTGTACATGATGCCTGTGCATGTTTTCAGACTCACAGATGCAGAAGCATGTTTCAGGTTTATTCTGTAATGCAACATTCCTAAAATCTTTTAAAAACATACTTGAAGTTGGGATCATTTTAAAATTTGACCTCCAAGATTGTTATTATTATATCCGTGCTTTTGACCGGCTCAGGTTTGTAGGTCTTTGACCATAATTCTTACAGTGAGAATTACAGCCAAGGACCCAGCATTTGTTGTGCACATTTTAAAAGCAAATGAGACAAATGTTATCTTCTGCGTTGCTTTTGTTTTCCCCTGCTGTGCTTGAAAACATACAAAACTGTGACCCCAAAAACCGAGGTACATATCAAACTGCAGATTCTGTGCAGTATCCAATGTCTTTGCTAAAGTCTGATATTTTGTCCTGACATGCTTACTTGGCATTTTGGTGCGGGACAGCAAGCTTTCCCTATCCACTAAAAGCCATAAGCCAAGGTTTTTTTAACTGGCTCTTGTCTGTTGGTCTTTGTGGTGAGAGCTGTTATGTTATCAACATTTCTTTGAGCTCTATTTACAGTGAAAAATCTATCACTTGCTCTCACAGTCGCTATTTCTAACTACTGAGTGCCTGGAAAACCCATATGCATATGCAACATGTATAACAAGGTTTTTAATACGGTGATTTTGTCTCTTTAATGTGGTGAAATTAGAAAATGTGCAAGAATAAGTAATCTTCTGGCACTCTCTGCCTGTCTGTAGGATCCCCAGGGTGCTGCAGCACCCATTGGGAACCACTGTTCCACTCAAGATCCATCATTCATTCTTCAATCTGTGGCAGACAAACAGAGGATGGTAACGATGTAGTGTCCGTCTCCGACTCACACATCTGTGCTCCAAACCCAAACGCAGGGTAGAGAGGTTGAGTGAATGTGGAGTGGAAGGTGTGGAGGTGGATCCGTTTGATTGAAGAGACTCTGGAGGGTAAACAGTAGAAGGACACAGTGCCACCAGGCCAGTCCAGATACACTGCCACTCTGTTAGAGTCGGAGGGCGGGGATGTAGGTATATCTGTTGCTGTGTTATTGTGCCAGGCGGTGTAACACCGAGCAGAGCACATCAGACTCCAGGACTGATCATTCCATCCAATACAGCAGTCATAAGTGTCTCCTCTCCGCTTGATTCCTCTGTATGTCACCCCTATGTTAACCCTTCCTTCCCACTGTACCTCCCAGTAGCAGCGTCCAGTCAGACCTTCGCTACACAGCAGCTGTTTCCAGCTGTCAAATCTCTCCGGATGATCAGGATATGGCTGCTTCTCTTTCACCACCGTCACTCGTCTGTTGTCGTCAGACAGTGAGAGGCTTCTGCCTGCTGTGTTTGGGTTCAGTGGAAGCTCACAGAAATCTGATGGAGGGAACGGGACACAAAGCATCAGCAGTTAAATCTGTTCTGATTCCATACCCCCACTCTTACACAGAAATAGGCTAACAGGAACACAGTGTCAGGCTGAATGAATGAACTGAATCTAAATGGCAATGTATGGAGCTAAAACTGGTATAATAATGAGCTACGTTTACTGCAGGACCTCACAGCTGTCACCTTTCTAGACCATGCATCTGCGTTAACATTGACAGCATTGCAACTGGAAAACACAATTGCAGATGCACTCACTGGACTGCACCACATGGGAGATAAATCAAGCCTATATAGCACTGTCACATAGCTCTACCTGAGAGCCTGAGTGTGTCAAACATCTAGTCTGTATGCTAAGCTAAGCTAACTGTCTCCTGGTTGTAGCTTCATATGTACCCGTAGACACATGAGAGTGGTCGACCTCCTCATCAAACTCTTTGCAAGACATTGAATATTTACCAAAATGTTCAACTATTCCTTAACGCCTAACCTTTTTTTTACCTGAGGATTTAGTCAATAATCGGATCAGTGACACTAAAAAAGTTTAACTTACATCTGAAGGGTGACGGTTTCAGTCGACTCTTTCCACAATGATCAATCCTGTGGAAGAGGTAGATAATTGTGAATGACAGAGAAAGACAAATAAACATAGACACCAACACATGCAAACACATACAATGGGCATGATGTTTCTGTAAAATGATATAATGCACTCTACTTGAGTCTTTCCAGTTTCCACTGTGGGTCATCCAGTCCAGCAGACAGCAGCTTCACTCCTGAGTCTCCTGGATGATTGAAGCTCAGGTCCAGCTCTCTCAGATGAGAGGGATTAGAGTTTAGAGCTGAAGCCAGAAAAGCACAGCCTTTCCCTGTGACCAGACAGCCCGACAACCTGCAAACACATACACAAGGTTGAAGATTTACACCTTCATTAATCAATCATTTTGATACTGCTACAACATCTGCATGACTGCAGACCCTGCACCAATCTGCCTGTCAATTCCAAGCTCCCTCTTACCCTCATTTTAGTAACGGCCTGCAATATAATGAACAGAGAAGCAGTACAGTCCGTGAATTCACTGGGTCACATTTTGCTCAGTTGAAAGCTCATCTCAGTTGGTCAGAAATCTTTTGTGGTATTTTTGGTTTTATCGCCATAAACCAGAAGGAGAGGAAACAATGAAATATTGTCTCATGCTACATGTTGATATCTTGGTTGTTTCAAGAACAAACAGAAACAGAAAACAGACTCGTAAAGAGGTCAGGTCTTTACTGATTAATAATGAGAATGTGAATGGTTATAATTGGTTATTCATCTATTTTCATGTTAATCTATTCAACAAATACTGACCCGAGAATCTCCAGTCTACAGTGTGGACTCTTCAGTCCGGCAGAGAGCAGCTCCACTCCTCTATCATGCAGGTCATTATTACTCAGGTCCAGCTCTCGCAGACTAGAGTTCTTGGAGGTTAAAACTGAGGCCAGAGTTCCACAGCTTCTCCGTGAGAGGTTACAGCCACTTAGCCTGAAGAAGAAAAAGTTTGAGTGTGACGTGTTTCCTTGAAATGATCAGATTTAACACATGGTATGCTTTTATGTGCACCTACAGAGATGTTTTGGATGATTTGACCACTGGCAGCAGCCACAGAAGTCCCTCATCTGAAGCAGAGAATTTCTTAAAGTCAAGCACATCTAGATCCTTTTGTGATGACAGTAAGATGAAGACGAGCGCTGACCACTGAGAAGGAGATAGTTTGTTTTCAAAGGCACTTCCTGATCTCAGGTACTGTTGGATCTCCTCCACTAGAGAATGGTCATTCAGCTCATTCAGACAGTGGAACAGATTGATGCTTCTCTCTGGAGAAGGATTTTCCCTGATCTTCCTCTTGATGTACTGCACTAGCTCTTTGACCTGTGGTTTACTTCCTTTATTTTTCAGCAGGCCTTGTAGGAGCATCTGATTGGTCTCCAGTGAAAGGCCAAGGAGGAAGCGAACAAACAAGTCCAGGTGTCCATTTGGACTCTGTAAAGCCTCCTCCACTGCACTCTGGCAGAGGTGTTTAATGTTATATTTATGAGGTAACGGCATGGGCTGTACTGAGGTGAACCGCCGTCTTTTCAGTAGATTGACACCTGTGTTGATGAACGTCAGGAAGACAAAGAGTGAAGCCAGAAACTCTTGAATGCTCAGATGGACAAAGCAAAACACCTTGTCCTGGTTCAGCCCACGCTCATCTATGAAGATCTCTGTGAAAAGTCCTGAGTAGATTGAAGCAGCTTTTATGTCAATGCCGCACTCTCTCAGGTCTGCTTCATAGAAGATCAGGTTTCCTTTCTCCAGCTGCTCAAACGCCAGTTTTCCCAGAGTGAGAATGGTTTGCCTGGTCTTTGCGTTGCAGAATGGATCTGTCACCACACTGCTGTGATATTTCATATTTCCCTGTTTGGTCTGAACCACAAGGAAGTGGATGTACATCTCAGTCAGGGTCTTGGGCAGCTCGGCTCTCTCTTTGGTTTTCAACACATGCTCCAGAACTGTAGCATTGATCCAGCAGAAGACTGGGATGTGGCACATGATGTGGAGGCTTCGCGACGTCTCGATGTGGGAGATGATTCTGCTGGCCTGCTCTTCATCTCTGAATCTCTTCCTGAAGTACTCCTCCTTCTGTGGGTCACTGAACCCTCTCACCTCTGTGACCATGTCAATGCATTCAGGAGGGATCTGATTGGCTGCAGCAGGTCGTGTGGTTATCCAGAGGCGAGCAGAGGGAAGCAGTTTACCTCGAATGAGGTTTGTCAGCAGCACATCCACTGAAGTCGACTCCGTAACATCAGTTAGGATCTTATTGTTGTGGAAGTCCAGAGGAAGTCGACACTCGTCCAGACCATCAAAGATGAACAGAACCTGGAACTCTTCAAAGCTGCTGATTCCTACTTCTTTGGTTTCAATAAAGAAGAGATGAAGAAGTTCCACCAAGCTGTAGCTTTTTGCTTTCAGCAAATTGAGCTCTCGGAAAGTGAATGGAAAGATAAACTGTATATTGTGGTTGGCTTTGTCTTCAGCCCAGTCCAGGATGTACTTATGCGTTAAGACTGTTTTCCCGATGCCAGCCACTCCCTTTGTCACCAGTGTCCTGACTGGTTCGTCTCTTCCAGGTAAAGGTTTAAACATATCCTCACGTCTGATTGTTGTTTCTGAACTCGCAGGTTTTTGTGATGCTGCTTCTATCTGTCTGACCTCATGTTGATCATTGACCTCTCTACTCTCTCCCTCTGTGACGTGGAGCTCTGTGTAGATCCGGTTCAAAAGTGTTGGGTTTCCCGCTCTGGCAATTCCCTCAAACAAACACTGAAACTTCTTCTTCAGGTTAGACTTAAGTTTACGTTGGCATATCGCTGCATAAGTTCCTGCGGAAACAACAAACAACATCAGTCAATGGATTTTGAGGTGAACATGTGAAATGAGACCACCTTTGGACGAACACATACATTTCTCAATGCTCTGGTTCTGCTTATCACAAATGCATCTGGATTAACTTAAATTAAAATAATGATTCTTAATCGAAACTTCTATTCAGGAGTCCATTCTCACGTTAACAACTTCATATGTTGAGATATCTTCAGACATTAAACTAATGTAGGTTCATATATCTAATGGATCAATTCCACAGTTCTAGAAGTGGTATGTCATTCTTAAAATCATCTTACTGTTCTGCAGAGAGTCAGCCAGCTGCTCCTGTTGTTTCCTCTTCAGGAAATTGAGTGTGATCTTCAGAAATGCATCTCTGCTGCTGCTTCTCTGCTCGTCTTCATCTTCATCTTCTGTCAGCTCCTCTAAGCATTCTGGATGTCCTGCACTCAGAATTTTCTTGAACTTCTTCAGCTCATTCTTCACAAAATTCACAATGTTCTCTTCAAGAAGCTGGAAGAGTAAAATGTATAATTTTAAATGTTTCTTACAATAATGGAAACAAAGAACCTCATGTCCATCTGCCTCTGCTGAAAGCTGACTCGTCTAAAAACTGAAGCTGACTGTTTTTAGCTGGCAGTTTTTTTCCAAATTAAAGTGAATTTAGTAGCAAACTTTGTTTCAAAATTCATTTTCAACTTAATGTTACCGTGCATGATATGAAATTATATGTCTTTCTTTGCTGCTGTCTGGTGGTAGTATCAAGAGTGTGGCATCTGTGCTTTTCTCTTACGGTTTGAAAACACTTCTGCTGAAGTATAAATCTCCCCTTAGTGCATTGTTGGGCTCATTGTTGCCCCATATGGCCAACTGGGGGAAAACACCACCACAACTGGTTGTGCAGCTTCTATTTTATGTTACATGAACAAAACAGAGAACACACGCCTCACACGCCTTTGCCTCTTTCCACTTACGCAACATAGCTAAAATAAGGTCTTCTCTGTCCTAGGCTGGTGCAGAGATCTTAAGTCATGCCTTTGTTTCATCTACATTTGATTACTGGTTTAAATGGTTCAGAATGCTGCAGCTAGGATCTTAACTAAAACCAGACAACGTGACCAGAGTATACAGTTCCATTTCAGAACACAAAAACATCAAGGTTGTACATTTACACACCAAGAAAACGGAGTCCAGGTCTGTTTGACACTTCTTGGCAGGCCGATGACTGAGAACCTGTGATCTACTCCGGTGACCTCTGTAGACCCAGAAAACTCGAGGTCATTTCATCCGTGCCACACACATATACATACAGTAACCGTAAAAGCAGACACATTTGATGCAGTTGTTTGCAAAGTGAGGACCAGCCAAAATGTACTCACTTTCCAAATATGTCCTCACTCCCAAGGTCTAAAACAAATTGGTTCTCACAAAGATAGCTGTACAAGTGCACACACACACACACACACACACTGCTGTGATGTTGTGGATGTGACGTCTTGAGGGAAAAGGGACATTTTCAAAGAATAACTGCAACCTTCAGTCTACCTGCACTGTGAAATAGTAACATTTCATTATCATTATAATCCACCCATTATCTTTACCCACAGTCAGAGGACTGGAGCCCCTCCCAGCTGGCAACTACACTTAATCTAACCTGCATGTCTTTGAATTGTAGGAGGAAGTGCACGCAGGTTAAAAAAAGAATGTTGATCGACTGTCAGGACCTGCCAGTAACTGAAGTTAAAAATAATACAGCTTCTCCCATAACTGACAGCCAGTTCTTTTCCTTGAAATCGCATGAGAGGATGAAAATTTGCTCCTTTAATTTCCAGGTTATCGATTGAGTTTGAAACTTGAAATTTAAGCTCAGATCTCTTGACCTCCAAGTGCTGGTTGGTAAAGTCATAAAAAACAAAACAAAAAAAAACTATTCAAAAGATTCTTTAAATCTCTCATCGACAGACTGAGTCTCGTCTCGCCTGCTTCACTTGGCTTCAATACAACTTAAACATTCAACATTCAAATTCCAGGTTATGAACTGAACTTAAAGTCCCCCTGCTTATTGTTACTTCACTTGGAGGGTTGAAAGACGTATGAGCAGGATTTTGTGACATCGTATATAAGTTTGAAAGCCAGTCGTAGTCCAATACGCAGCTGACACAACTGCAGGTCAGCGGATTCATACAATAACATACTCGTGCTTTAAATACTTACCTTGTCTCAACAATCGGCCCTTCATCCTTGAACTCAAGAGGTTCACTTTTAGACTGGTTTGTCCACATGGACACACCGCTGGGTACAGGTGAGTCTGGTCTCTCCTCGTTCACTGGGCTTCAACACAATAATCAAAACAACATCAGGTTTACAGATATAATTAATCTGAAAAGAGAACAAAGTGGACAGTCAGACTATGAACTAAGAAAGCTTCTCTTTTTGAAGTCTGTGTGAACTGCAAGTCTTCTTAAGGCTGAACAAACTTATTTTTTTTAATTCTTACATTTGCTTATCAGAGCGGCGTCCATTCTTGAACTCAATAGGCTCATACATAGACCCGTCACTCCTCGTGGACAGACAGCCTGGTACAGGTGAGTCTCGTCTCTCCTGCTTCACTTGGCTTCAACGCAACACAAACATTCAACCTTTCACAATTCTGACATTAATTCAAATCTCTATGTGCTGGTCTGTAAAGTCACACAACGACAAACTTATTTCTTTAATTCTTACATGGAGTGGCCTCCACCTTCGAACTCAATAGGCTCATACATAGACGCGTCACTCCTCGTGGACAGACAGCCTGGTACAGGTGAGTCTCGTCTCTCCTGCTTCACTTTGCTGAAACACAACAGGAAGAGTAGGATTTGATATTAGAGCTGAGCTCTGAGATGGTGAACAGTCATAAACAGTCAGAGAAGCGTTTATCTTACCTCTTGTCTCTGATCTGGCCGTCATGTTTCTCAGACAGAGTGACTTCGGAGGTAGAGACCCCGTCCTCGCCCTCCTCGGGCGCATTCATAGTGCAGTGCACCTTTACAGAAACAAGATGGACTGATGAGTCACAGTAAGGCCTTCATTAAAGGGCATTTTAAATCAAAGGATGTGATCTCCCCTATCAGCAGTAGTCACATACAGTCAAATCATTTATTTGGAGATAAAGACTTACCTGCCAAACTGACATCCAGAGAAAAGCATTGAGACAGACGACACTCCTCACTCTCCTTCCATTCCCGAGGGTTTATGATTTATTTTTGCTACATCCTCCTAGCTTTACTTTCCCAATCACAAACCAGTTCAACGAGTCACAGAGGACAAGAAAAACACAGGTCTGTACCACAAACACCACCGATCACATAGTAGATTACGCAGTTCTACTGTGTCTCCAATAGATGGAGGTAATTTATCTCATCCAGATTTTACTGTATACACATGTATAACATTCATACTACTGTACTTATTAGGACATCCTATTAGCTTAACTTAACTATTAACCTTAACCATAACTGTTACTAGCCATACCCCAACCTTTGACCTAATCTTAACCTATAAGCAATGGAGTCCAACCTGAAGACATCATTGAAAAGGTTTGTGCCCTTCTTACTGGTTTGTGATGGGGCAGACTCAGTTGGAAAAAAGGTGACGTCATACTTTAATCTTATTAAACCACACCCACAGATCAAGCAGATTAAATGTTTGGTTGTTAAACTCTCAACAATTAATAACTAAGGATGTTTCTTTCCCCAGAACTTTAACTTTGATAGTTGCTTATCTAGTCATGAATGTTTAAGATGAAGTTTTCAACAAAACAAAAACTGAACATACTTAAAGATAAATTTAGGTACATTAGGTCATTCTACAACTCTGCACAATAGTATTATTTTATATCTAAAATGTATTTTATTATATTATTGTATTGTTATTCATTATAACCTTTGTGAAGGGAGGATTTATTGCAGGACTGCTATATGAGATTATCAGACTGGCATTTCTTCTCCTTGCAGTGAAATTTATGTTTTATGTGTTTTATCTGTTTTCTCTTTTTATCGTATTTTATTGTATTTTGGGTGTTTTATTATATTTCATTCACTGTACTTGCTGGATTTTATTTAATAGTTTTTTTTTTCCATGTGAAACACTTTGTAAAGTTCTTTTGTTTTTAAAGTTTATTATTATTATTATTATTATTATTATTATTACATTTTCCTGAAGATACCTGAGTTAAATAAGCTGCTCCTATTCAGTTTTTCCTTGCAGCACATTTCCTTGAAGTCATGGGTGTTAAATAAAATGGACTTCCTGCTATTCAGACTTAGTTGCATTCATACTTATATAAGTCCAAAGTTCCATCTTATGAAAAATAAAAGTCAGAATTTTGACTTCAGTCAGACTTAAGCTCTTTTGTTTTTCATTCTTACATTTGCCCAACAAAGTGGCGTCAATCCTTGAACTGACTAGGTTCACTTTTAGACCCGTCACTCCTCATTGACACACAGGTTATGGATTGAACTCAAGTGAATTTCACAATTCTAACTTGATCTGTGTGATCTATTGACCTCTAAGTGCTGGATTTGAGTTACAAAATAAAAAAACATATGTTTTAAATTCTTACCTTTGCTTAGTTGCGTGACCTCCATCCTTGAACTCAATACTCTTCCCCTTAGAGTGGTCAGTCTTCATGGACATTGACCTGTTCATTTACATTAAGCAGAGGAGTTGCTCACTAAAGGAAGACATAATTCATGGAGTCCTGAGAAAATTTTTATAAAAATCACTGATCTACAGTTCTACAATCTACAGTAACATAATGCAATTCAGGACAGGAAGGAGGAGGAAAAGAAATAAAGAAAATACGCTGTTACACAGGTGTAATAAGTGTGGAGTGTGCCACCAGAATAATTGCATTTATTAGTGTTTAATTATAATGAATTAGTAAATTGATTCATTTAACAATATATAAACTGATTTATTAGGCTACATTTGCATGCATATTATGCATTAAATACTCAAAAGTATTTAAAGACAATTTTCTACTGTTTGTATTCCAAGATTTTTCTCCTTTTCCAATAAATATATTCTGCAGGTTTATCAATCATTCCAATCAATCAATGTATTTGTCACATGTAATCATATACAATCACAGTGAAATGTAATGTCTCATAAATGTGTGTGTGTGTGTGTGTGTGTGTGTGTGTGTGTGTGTGTGTGCAGTCCGAGACAGAACGCGCACGAGCAGATGACCGATCAGATGAGGGTCACATGGTTCAGTCAGCTGATGCTAACGCTAAGCAGCCGGACGGTTCTCCTGCAGCAGAGACGGATCTGACGGTCAGACAGGATGCCTTTCTCCGAGCTATATTTTAACGTTGATAACGGCTACCTGGAGGGGCTGGTTAGAGGATTTAAAGCTGGAATACTGTCCCAGGCGGATTATTTAAACCTCGTTCAGTGTGAGACTCTGGAAGGTGAGTTAAAACAGATGCCCGGCTAACGGCTAATAGCTAGCCGCCAGGGCTAATTCCACTAGCTAACGCAAACTGTCAGTCTAAAAGCCAGTTAGCTCGGTTTACATACAACGGTAACGTTGCCTATAATTGTACAATCTAACACTCTACGTTGTATAATTGTCACTTGGTGCTAGTCGTTAAGCTTCACGTCGACAATTTGTACAGATTAAAGGCGACATATCATTCGGGAATCGGTTTTTAAAGCTAGCTAACCTCTGAGTCTTAGCTAGCTAACATAATGCTAACATAAGCCAAGCAAACATAGCCGAGGGTTATGTCGTCTATTGATCAATGATGGACTTTTTAGAGGAAGTGAAATTACTGTAGGGTTTTGTAATGTTATGACAAAATGTCGTGCTTCAGTAGCTTGAGCTAGCTTAGCTTTATTGCACTGACACCTCCGCAGTGTTATTACGGTCATAACGATTAAACTGACGACGTGTGACCGTTTCCTGGTAAACATCAATATAACTGAGATTTTATTGCAATAAACGCTCCTTGTTTTCTTGCGTTGCTGTTATATTAATTTCTGTACAACATTTACATCAAAGAGTGAAAAATAAGGTTATCAATCATAAATCATCCTCTTTAGTTTTGTTGTTTTTTGTACCAGCTTACATTTACAGTTGTTATGCAGATGTAGGTGCAGGTTCATATAAACAGTCTGCATTACTACACATCAATAATGTTACCTTAACAACAAAGACTTCACATTCACTGAGATGCTTTGTGTATCTCAAGCCATGTCAACACTGTACAAATTGCATTTTTACCTTAGAGAAATTAAAACCAGTGGCTGTTGAAGTCTCAACACTGTTGCTGTGACACTTTTATGTTTTATATATTTGTGTTGATGCTTTTATGTTTTATCTATGTTTTAGAGGTGTACTCTGGTCCTGAGGGCATGTTATTTCATTTAAGCTGTATTTCTTAGCAGTAAAAATGACAAATAAACTTGAACTTGAACTACTTGGTTGGGGCACACCTGCACAGAGGGGCCTTGGGTTTTGGGGGGTATGAACCTCCCATGTGATACACCTTGCCGCTCGCCCCTCACTCGCCGGTGAAAAGAAGCGCCTGATGATGTCATAGAGGCACATACCTGTCTACTCTACTTGTCTTGCAGTTTGATTTTAGGCTTCTTTCACACTTCGCCAATCATGGCTTTCTAATCATCTGTACCTTTTCTGTCTATGTGTCTCCCCTGCAGATCTGAAGCTCCATTTGCAGAGCACCGACTATGGCAGCTTTCTGGCAAACGAGGCGTCTCCTCTCACCGTGTCCGTTATCGACGACAAGCTGAAGGAGAAGATGGTGGTGGAGTTTCGCCACATGAGGAACCAATCGTACGAGCCGCTGGCCAGCTTCATGGACTTCATCACGTAAGCAAAGAGTAGTTGTGTTGAAGTTGTAAGATTCCCTGTAAACTTTCTCTCATGTAGCTTTAAAGTTGAAGTAAATTCATTTTCTACAGTGTGTACATCAGAATCAGATGCAGCAGTTGATACAGAACATTTTCATATATGCTGCAACGATTACTCGATTAATCAATTATTTGATCAAAAGAAAATTAGTTGCCATAATCGATAAATAGTTTCAGTCATTTTTCAAGCAAAAATGTAAAAGGTTTTCTGGTTCCAGCTTCTTAAATGTGAAGATTTGCTGCTTTTTCTTTGTCGTGTGTAATGGTAAATGAAGAGTCTTTGGCTTTTGGTGTCACTTTGGGCTCTGGGAAATTGTAATGAGCATTTTTCACAAATCTTTGACATTTTATAGATTAAGCGATTAATCGTGACAATAATATGCAGATTAATTGATAATGGGAATAATTGTTTGTGGCAGCAGCCCTACCATAGTTTGATAAGTGAACCCGGTGTGTGAAAGTGGCCTTTACTGCAGGTCCGTCAGCCAGGGTGGTTGCTGTGTCGTCATTTGTACAATACTGAAACCAGCAGGTGATCGGCTAGCTTTTAACAAATGAAATAACATCAAGCAATGTGCGTCCACCACCCCATGATCAATATGGTCACTAGTGATCCTGTGAAGTTGGCTTCACCTTGCTGAGGGAAAGTGGTGGACACACAAACTTGAAACGTGTTTGAGGTTATGTTATCTTGTGGTGCTACAGCTTCTAGCAGGGGCTGGTTTGCAAACTCATTCGTGCATTCAAGTATGCTCTGACATCTGAGAACTGATAGTCAGTCATTTGCCGTTAAGCAATCCATTGTTGAGTTACGTTGTTGGAAAAAACAAAAGAGGGAGACAAAAAGCAGATACACAGTGGTTCCTGCCTATAAATGCATTATAATGCATTTGACAGTAAAATAAAGGGGACCAAATGTTTATAGATTTCCTGTCTCAGGCGAGTTTCATGTCTCAGCAGGTTGTTTTTTATTCTGCTCTAAAATGTAACGGTATGCTTTAAAAACAGTTTCCAGTATTGGAAAGTATTCTGTGTAGTTTACTGTATAGTGTACTATGTAGTATGTACAATTAATAGGCTACAACCTGCTGGAAGACGTTTATGATCATTTTTAACAAACACCAAGAGGGGGGAAATGGTCAAAAGGCTTCTCACTGTGTGATCCTGCTAACAGATGAATAACTTTGAGATCGAATTGTCTTCTCTGCTTTATCATGACCCCCCCCACCTACCTTGTGACTTCAGGTACAGCTATATGATAGACAATGTCATCCTGCTGATCACGGGCACCCTCCACCAGCGGGCCATCTCTGAGCTGGTGCCAAAGTGTCACCCGCTGGGAAGCTTCGAGCAGATGGAGGCGGTCAACATCGCCCAGACCCCCGCTGAGCTTTACAACGCCATCCTGGTGGACACGCCCCTGGGTGTGTACCATCGCATGAACTGCTATTTAAACAGAAGAGGATGTAAAATCTGAATAGTAATGTCTCTTGCAGAACAGGAGATGGCACCACATCTTAAAGAAACGTTAATTTCTGCTGGTTTGATGTCAATTCTTTCTCGTTTTCTTTCCAGCTGCATTCTTCCAGGACTGCATATCTGAACAGGACTTGGATGAGATGAACATTGAAATAATTCGTAACACACTTTACAAGGTAAAGAACAATATAATTATTGTCAGTAATGATGAACGTACTGTAATAATGTGAGTGTTTACATCATAAAAGGCAAGATGAACTGAAACAACTGCAAGAGTCAAAGTCAATTAATAAAGAGACAAAAATAAGCAGCAGATAAAAAGATACTAACAACTCAATGATTGCAAATATGTCGTTGAATATTGCAGTTATGTAAACTATAAGACAATATACATTGAGATTAATTTTATATTATAATTTGATTATCATTTTTTTCTTAAACTATTAATATGTTAATTAATATTATAAGTAAAGAGCAGCAATGTTCATGTATTTGTTTTTTCATTTCATAAAATACATTTTGAACCATGTGTTCTCAGGCTTACCTGGAGGCTTTCTATAAGTTCTGCTCCAACCTTGGAGGAACCACGGCGGACACCATGTGCCCTATTCTGGAGGTGAGTGAAAACAAACACACACATGCACAGCTGGTGGGGGGACGTCCGTCTGAATTAAAATCTGCAAAATCTGCAGCAAGAAGTTTTGCTACGGAGCAGATCTGGAGTTTCACTGAATCCTCCACTGGTTCGCGTCACATTTAGGCCCCTTCAATTGGCATTTTGTACCCAAAAAATACATACCTGTCAACAAAGTATTATTGTATGGTCTTGAAGTGGGTTTGGTGAGATAAAAGTCTGTACATGAAAATGTTGAAGTGTGTTCAGGTTGACTCATATAAACATGTAAAGATGCTCAGTGTTGCTGGCTGTGGATTTAAGCTCAGCTCAGTCACTTGCTGTTGCTCCACTGACCTTCCCGTCTCTGCTGCAGTTTGAGGCAGACAGGAGAGCCTTCATCATCACCATCAACTCGTTCGGCACAGAGCTGTCCAAAGAGGACCGCGCCAAGCTCTTCCCCCACTGCGGCAAGCTTTACCCAGAAGGCCTTGCTCAGCTGGCCCGGGCAGATGACTATGAGCAGGTCAAGGCCGTAGCTGATTTCTATCCTGTAAGTCCAAAAGCCAGTGGCTTGCTGGGATCACAGCATTTAAATGTGAAATCTTACCACTGACATGTTGTCTTGTCTGTCTTTGAACCGGTCTCTTAAAGGCTTTTAAATCTGTTCAGGCAGTTTGTCTTGTTCACTCTGGTCTCTCCAGTTCCCTGTCTTTCGTTCTCCTGTTGGTGTCTGTTACAACACTTTGTTTTAATGATCACTATACTGTCAGTATGTCTGAACTTGGCTCATGTCCTCAGGAGTACAAGCTGCTGTTCGAGGGTGCCGGCAGCAACCCAGGCGACAAAACACTGGAGGACCGTTTCTTCGAGCACGAGGTGACACACACACACGATCAGACATACACTTACTCTTAAGTAACTTAGCTGTTTTACGCCGTCCGGCTGCACTCCGGCTCAGCCACGGCTCTGTCGTGGTTTCACTGTCTGCTGGAAACGTTTCAAAAGCAACATTTTGTGTGTTTTACAAGCATAAATACACGTTTGCAGCTCATTTAGATGTGTTAACAGATGCTTTGGTGTACTTCAGGGATACTCAACTTGTTTTGGCGGGGGGGGGGGGGGGGGGGGGGGGCGTTTTTGCAAGATTACATGGAGGCAGGGGCCAGTTAATAAACAACATTAATGGATAGGCCTCAGGTCTTTCTGCCAGAAGCTTTCTAACACGTGGTTAAAGTTGTGAAATGGTCGCAGTGTAGTTTAGGTAACTACTTGGTTAGGTTTAGGAAGAGATCATGGTTTGAGTTAGAATAAGAAGAACAGTCTTTCTGAAAGCCTTGAAGGCAAACTTCTCCTACGTGCCCCGAGCTGGTCAGGTGTTCATGAACTCTTTGGAAAGTGTCACTGCTTCTGCACACTGCACAGATTGCTGATGGGCTAATATGTAACTTCCCAAGTAACAGCCAAGGGACATTATTGAACATTTGCTAATTACTATAAACAAAACATTCCCAGTGTGAATTAGAAAATGGTCGGCAGGCCACTCGGAAACCCTAACTTGGGCCAGATTTGGCCCACGGGCCACATTTGAATGTCACTGGTGTACTTGAATGTGACAACCATCTCACAGCACAGCTGCTGTTATTAATCTGTATCTTTGTGTATTTGGTCTATCGGTGTCTGTCAGCAGCTAATGACTGCTGAACAGAGAGAGCTCGAGGGGAATGAAACAACGGTTTAACGGGCTGCTTCCTCCCTCCCTCACTTTCTCTTCTGTCTTTCTAACTACAAACACGAAAAACATTTGTTGAAATGCATCATTAAAATAAACATCAGCATTTTTTTTTTACAAACACTTAACATAAACAAGCATTCCTGATATAGTTATTATTTGTTTTTGTTAAGAATTGTGATCAAGATCAAGCGGCCATTTTACAGTTGGTGGACAAACTGTATAATGGTGACAGTTTCTAAATCTATAAAATAAAAAGTCTCTACTTTTGGATTTCTGTTCTGCAATTTCTGTGATGATTTTACTTGCAGGTGAAGCTGAACAAGCTGGCCTTCCTCAACCAGTTCCACTTCAGTGTCTTCTACGCCTACGTCAAGCTGAAGGAGCAGGAGTGCAGGAACATCGTCTGGATCGCGGAGTGTATCGCCCAGCGGCACCGCGCCAAGATCGACAACTACATTCCTATCTTTTGAGCCTCCTCTTCCTCCCTCCCCCCCCCCCCACCCTCCCCTTCTTCTTCGCGTCATCATTTCATTCAGTCTCATGTCTTGAACAGTGTCTTCGGTCGCACCTCAGTGTTAAAGATTCTGATGGTTTGATGCTAAATTTTCTCCATTCTTCACTCGTAGGTGTAAATTGGTTCCTGACACCAGAGTCTCTTGTTATAATGTGAGATTGTCGCTTTAAAGTAAAACACATAATCAAGTTAAATACACAGTTTTTAACTGGAGGAGAATCACATGAGTCTGGTCCAACAGGGGTGGTTGGTGCTTTATTTAATCAGCTCACCAGGTAAAGGAGGCAACTCATTTGACTTTCAAACTCTTACCTGTGATTGTCTGAACATTCTGACGCTCAGTGTGTTGTTTTATGCGGCACGCCCTGTCCACCTGACACATCGGCTGGTTAAATACACCAATAGAAGAATTTGCAATTGACTAAGTCCAGGAATTAACCCGACAGCCTTGGAGGTGGTGAAGCTTGATTTATTTCACTGTGGACTCCCAGCACAGCAAACACAACCATCTTTTTGAGATCATGTTCACCTCCAGACACATGAAACACTCAAGTGTGCAGTATACTGCATGTTTTGGATTTATCACCATAGCAAAAGTTAATGTCCCAAATCTGAACCTCAGACGATCTCAGAACTTCGGCCAGTCCAGAACACAGTGGACATGAAAACATTCCTCTGCGCAGCGTCAGTCTCCACCAGGTTCTATATAACCTGTATTTATTTCTGTTTTAGTGCTAGGTTTTGTCAGCATGTCTGGTCATTATGTGTTTTTCCCCCAAAAACGAGTGAAATGTGTGAGCTCCACCTGATTTGCTGTCTTAACTAGATGGTTGTTAGATATTAAAACTACAGCAGCTGAACAGGAGCGTCCAGTCCTCAGTGTTCCCGTTCCTGTGTGAACTCTTTCTGTAAATGAACGTACTGGAATGAGGCAAAATCTTGTGAGTATATGATGACTTAATGTTTAAAGTATACAAAGATATATAGATATTTAAAGATGACTATATGATTTTGTTTTTTCATGCTGTAAAAATTGATTTTTTTTTGTTTTGATCTGTTTCTTACTCGTGAAATGTGTATTGTAAATGTGACAAAAAATAAACAGACTAAACTGCAGTAACGGCGGTCTGGAGAAACTTAAGACTCGTGAAATGGCTTTAAAATGTTTTCACTGGTTTGACGTGTTTGTGCAGGTGACAGATGGAAAGGAAGAGATGCTTCAGCAGTAACGGGATTATATTGTGTACAATATGCACCTGTGTGTGATTGAGGAGTGAGGTTTTGTATTTGTGCTGTCTTCAGCCAGTTGTGAAACTACAGTCAGATGTTACAGCAGAACGCTGTGTAAGGAAAGATGTCTAAAATCCAAACAATCATCACCATCATCACCACCACAGCTATCTGATGGGGTTTATATTAAATGTAATCGTGTCTTGAGAGTTTACAGCTGCTGAGGCTGATGGGATGGTATTCATTTTACAGGTATTTAGTCATTACCCAGATTTGTGCAAATATTGGACAAATTGAAAGTTTTGCCTGATGAGGGCAGTAGAGAAGAAATGGGATCAGCTAAGTTCTTACAGGAGATATTGATTCAGCACAGGCCGAGCCGCTTCAGGTTTAATTGAGTCCAATCAGGCCGTTCAGCTCCAGCTGTTGTGTCCGCAGCCTGTCAGTAAACCTGCGACTGTTATCAGAGTTTCTGAGAGGGAACAAACCCAGGAAACACATCCGACCATGACTTTACAACTTAAAACCAAAGCCAGACTCTTTGACCTGCACTGCTCTGTGGGCCTGACGGACTGGGACATGGACAAGGAGCTGAAACTGGCAACAACCACCGACCAGTTCTACCACGGTGACTTGGCAGTTTTTCCTTTTGTCTTTGGCTTCGCTGTTGGTTAAAGGAGGATTGTCATTCACTCCCATCCTGAACGGCTCAACTGGTGTTACGGTTAAAGCTCAGACTACCATTAGAGACGGTTACAAACAAGTTCCAGTTAGTGTTTCATATTACACTAAGGAACAGTGAAGCGAGTCTGAAGTGCATTTTGTCAGTGTGTTAATCTATTTAATCTATCACTGATGACAGATGACAAACTGAATGATCAATACGTGGTCCAGAGGCCTTCTGCAAGAGCCTCAAGAAGAAAAGATGAATTCATTTGGTACGATAAAACGTCAGGTGAGAAAAACACCAAGTCAATGAAGTGCAGGTGAGAGTGTCGCTGTGGACGGACTGCTAATGATTTACTTTACAAGCTTTCTACTTTTTTTTCTTTTCTTTGTGTCCACATTTACACATTTGTGTTCAAGTTATCCTGTGAAGTTTCAGTGTTTCTCACTATTGTTTCTATACTCGAGGCTTGGAGGAGTTGTTTTCCTTACATAAACTGAAAGAGATATAACATATTGGTAGGCTGAATTATTTATTGTTTTACTTTGGACAGAGCCAACTGTTAGCTGTTTCGCCATGTGTTGTTTTTATGCTAAGCTAAGCCAGCCATCTCCTGGCTGAGCGTGGTATCGACCCTCCATCTCACTCTCGGTAAGAAAGCAGATACGTCTACATGTCAAACTAACCACTGTTGATGTTGAGTTAATGTCCTTCTACATCCATGTTTCATCCGCTAGCAGCCTTTTTACTTCCTTCCATCTTTTGAGTTTTTTCCTCTCTCTCTCCTCCTGATGAGGATAAAATGTTGGCTTTTTATTTTCTTTCAGAAACGTGAAAAAGTTTTCGCTGTGTGCCAGAAACCTTTTTAAATCTTCGGCTCTGTTTACTCTGTGACCTCTTTTGCTGCCGTCATCGGACCAACAGTATGTCCTGCCAAATAAATGACTGCAGCAACTTAAAGTCTGCCATGATTCTTCTCTCCATCAGACACCTTTGTGAAGCCGAACCTGTGGCTGCTGGTGAATCCCAGTATCGCCTGTCCGATCCAGTTCGCAGAAGATGCAGCAGATCTGCCAACTCTCTGTGACCCTGCTGAGGAAATCCAAACACCTCTACTGGACCCTGCAGAGACCCAACGTCGCCTTACGACAGAGCTCCACATGTTTGCCCCCCATGGTGCTCCCCTCAAGGAGAAACTGCTGCACTCTGTTTCCCCCTGCACTGAGCACATGGTACAGTATGCACTACATCAACAATCACTGTTATACAGTATTGTGTGTGTGCTGGCGGCATGCTTTAGTTTACACTCAGTTTCACACACATTCACAGTACATTATGTGCAACAAGTCTTAAAGGTTCTCTCTAGTACAGCTATAGAGCTGTGTTTCTATGAGTGGGTCCCCATCTGGTTTACGTGCACATGCATGCACAGTCCTACCAGTGGTGTTGCGCTATTCCACTTGTCTCTAAGTGCAGGTAATGCGCCAAGAAACACGGCGATGCATCAGCAAAGGCAGGGAAACCCAAGACTGCAAACTAGTAAACATGGACGTGAACAGGGCCGGATTCATAATCTGCTTTGCAAATGTTTCATGTGGAGGAAAATACGCTGGACATGTTGGCCCTCAAGGAAACTCCACAGGGCCCCTTTAAGCTGCATACTGTATGAATTTTGGTTGTTTGCGAAATGTTAATACGTGTTCTTGTTGTCTCGATTTCAAGCGCATTATGATCATGTCTTAATATGCAAATTAGGTAGGCAAAAGCACACTTGTTAACAAACAAGGTGTGTCCCAAATCAAAGGCCACGATGATGCTGTAGGAGCTTTACTTCTTTTTCTGAAAGGGCTCATATGAGACCGCAGGAAGAAGCAGAGGCCAAGAGGACATTTATACTTGTTTGAGATCCAATCACAACACGAACCTGGTCTGATAGCTTTCCCATTGTAATACTTTATGCATTCATTTACACACACAATCCAGGAGCAATACCACAAACACTACAGGATTCAATGCACTGAGTCAAACCATTTGAGGGTGCGTGTTATCAATGTAATCCCACCGTCTTGACTATTAGATCAAGAATGAAGACGTCTCCTGTCGACCAGCCAAGAACAGACGCAAGGGAAGGACCACGAAGGCCAGGGTGAGAACACCAGACTTTGGTTGGACCAGGTTCCTTTAGTGGGATGTAGGGAGCTCTCTAATCTTTTTAAAGGCCCTTTTAAAACCTATTTTCTCAATTATCTCCTTACTATAACTTTTCTTTCATGAGCACAAAGTTATCTGCCAAATTTGAAGGAATTTTATTCATTTTTGTGACGCTCCGCTTTAAGTTTGAGCTAAAGTGTGGAGTTTGCATGAAATGTTTAAATGGAAACTGTCGAGCACCAGCACCATTAGTGGAATGAATTAGTTTCTTCCTGCCTCCAGGACAGTAAGACCTTGAAACCAGGATGCTGGCCTCGTCCACCAGTAAACTACTGCATCCTCATCGCCTTGGCGCTCAAGAGCAGCCATACTGGGAGCCTCAAAGTCCAGCAGATTTACCACTTCACCAGGTAAACAAGATCCCTTTTTAAAGAGCCTGTGTGTAACTTCCAATGGTCAACATGTTGCTCCCTCATGTTCCTCATATTCCTTCCTGTCCTTTCCCAGAGAGCACTTCCCCTTCTTTCAGACGGCTCCAGATGGCTGGAAGAACACCATCCGACACAACCTGTGCTTCAACAACAGCTTCCGCAAAACGTGCAACCAGCTGTTCAGAGATGGCAAGAGGAAGTCGTGTTTTTGGCACCTGACTCTGGACGGCCAGCGCCGGCTGAAGGACGAGATCTGCACATTGACAGAAGAATCCTTCAAGCAGCTGGAGAGGAGCATGTCCCACCCAGGTGAATGTGGTAAAACATGAGGACATCTGCAAACTCCACAGGCTAACCACAACAGCCTGCAACTTCAGCTCTTACTGCTACAACTTAATGCTCTTAGCGTAATTTGAGGGACAGAATACCTTGATGCCTGTTCGGGTTTGTAAATATTCAACATTGCTAATTTGATTTTCACTGAAGTGCAGTAGCGACACACTTAAAATGAGTAAAACTAAGCACTAAGTAAGTTTTTGAAATGAGACAGAATATTTATTACTAATGATGTTTTCTTTTCGTTTCAGATGTAATTCGGAGTTTACTTGCTCTGTGATTGTTGTAAAAGGTATCTAAGAGTTCGAATCAATGCATAATAAAACCTTATATGCAGAAGGTTTCTTCTGTTATGCTGTATATTACTTGTGAATATATTTTGTTTAATTCTTGTAAATACTTCCAAAAAGAACATTTTGATTTACTTAATAAAAAAAAGTGCATTCGAGCAAAGATATTTAATGTCATCAGTTAAATTAAGATCACTAAATAATTCATTTTTCGTGTATACAAAGTCTGAGTGTCCAGTCAAATGTATTCATACATCATTGATCAGTGCCTTTTCAACAGATTGTCTATGTGAACAATTTGCTAAATAAGGTTTTTTTTTGTAGCTAGCTAGTTAAGTTAACTAAACAGTTAGCTGGGTGAGTTTGGACAGGAGCAGGACTACAGTGCTGTATGCCAACAAACATTGCTACCTAGCAACGGTCAGCCAGCAGACACAGCATGGACAAACACATTATAGCCCGACGATACAGGATTATTGATACCAATGTTGATATTTGATGACAAAATAATCATTTTCTGATATAACTGTCCAGAGTTGTAACATTCTGTCTCGGTGATATAAACTGCTGTGCAGTGTTTTGTTGTTTGATAAGCCTTCAAACTGGACTTCAGATGGTATCTTATTGTCTCCTTCTTGTGGTACTTTTTTAAAGGCAGTGCCGTTTTCAAATGTGTAACGTCTGCTAAACTCGCCTCTCTTAGAAATCAATGTGATCATAAATATGCATTTCTATTTTATGGGGACACCCAGTTCAATACATCACGAGCAGTGACTGAACTGTTGATTTTATCAATGTTTAAAGATGTCCTGATGTGACGCTGAACAGTACAATGATGCAGTCGCTTTATTTGCCTGTTTCCCAGTGTCTCTGGCGCAAAATATATCTATTTTTCAGGTCGGTAGGTAAATCTCGCTTCATTTGCCAACAGTCAAATGTTTTCTGACGGGGAGCCTGATAGTTGATTTAAGTGTGTCTTCTAGTCAAATGATTGCTCTGATGTGTGAAACTTAAAGTGGTGAGATGTTCAGTTGGATGTTGGAGGCTCATCAAGCAGCACCGGGTGTTTCTCACTGAGCTCACGCGGCACAAGACAGCAAGATGACGCATCGGGACCGGTAAGAACACCGACTGAACACATTAACACGATGGCTGCCACTTAGTCGGTTGATTAAGGTGGTTGACAAAGTTTTTAGTTGATTAATGTCCCTTAGTGGTTTTCATGGCCTTTAACAAGCAATGAAACATGTATTTATTATTGTCATATGTCTGGCATCACGGTATTCACATGCTGTGGTCTTTAATCTGCCTATCCATGACTGCATTCATCTGCTGAACAATTTAAAAATAACGTCATTGTTTATTCTCACTACAGACAATAGCACCGCATGGTTCAATATGATGCTCTAATGTATGTACAACAGAATTCTGATGATGATGACGAAGAAGTGTGGCACGTCAGGACTCTTCTTCCTCCTCCTCCTCCTCGTCCTCGTCCTCAGCAGTATTGTGTCTGGACTGGGAACAGTGGTGAAAAGATATTACTGGTACATCGCGAATCCTTACACCTGGCTGGACGCTCAAAGCTACTGCAGGAGGTGGATTTACTTTTTATTCACATTGTCATCAATAGCTAGCAGAACTTAGAACTTGTAGTTATGAGTGTACGACGTCAGGACTGAATGTAACGTTGGAAATTATGTAGAATAAGAGCGAAGAAGATAAACCAGAACATCTCTTATCTCGTGATCAAATTCTCTGAAAGGTGAAATAAAGCTGCAGTGTGAACAGAAGCTACACAGTCGACAGAGCACCTGACGCCCGTATGAACCTGGAGACTTTCACTTCATCAGAATAAGACTAACAGTCTATGGAAACACTAGCAGCTCCCATAATGCTCCACTGTGATGCTTTGGCCGTAATGCTAACATCGAAACAATCAAAATGTTAACATCTCAATGTTCTGCAGGGAATGGTTACCATGTTGGCATGCTAACATTTTGCTAATTAGCATTTAACAAAAAGTACAGGTGAGGCAGATGGGATGTCATTAGTTTTGCAGATATTTAGTCAGAAACCAAAATATTGGACAAAGTGGAGTTTTGATGTGAAAAGTTAAGATGTCTCCAAAGTTGTCACAATTGATCCTCAGTGGAACATGAATGTGTGTAACGAATTTCATTGCAACCATCCAATAGTCGTCCAAGCATTTTACTGAAAACCATAAATGTCAACCTCATGTTGACACTCGAGGAAAAGTCAAGGGATCGCCAAAATCCATAGGATCTATCCTCTTGGGACCATGAGTGTTTGCACTAAAAGCCATGGCAGAAAAAAAGTTGAGATTAGTCAGTCCACTGTTTTGGTGCAGACTAAAATATCTCAACATTTATTGGATGGATTTAGATGAAATTTACAGACATTCATGGTCCTCAAGGATGAATCCTACTGACTTTGGTGATCTCCTGACTTTTCCTCTAGTGCCACCATCAGGTTGACATTTGTGATTTTAAGGGAAATATCTCAACAGCTATTTGATGGATTGCCATGAAATTTGGCTCAGACATTCATGTCCCCCACAGGATGTATTAACTTTGGTCCCTTTACTTTTCATCTAGTGCCATCATCAGGTCAAGGATTTAATTGTCCAATACTTCGTTTTATGACCCAATATAGCAAAACGATACTACAGTTCATTTTGTTTTTAATCACTTTTTTTTTCTGTCCATGTAGAAGTCACTACACTGACTTGGCCATCATCTCGACGCAGTCAGATGCAGACCTTATGAACTTAGAACGATATTATGCATGGATCGGCCTGTACAAAGAAAAGGTCAACAATACCTGGATTTGGACAAATGGTCAAGGAGACGTGGTGAATGCCTGGCAGAACAACGAGCCACACTACAGTGAAGAATGTGCTTTTGTCTATTACACCAGCAACAAGTAATGTAATTCTTCACCGTTTTAAAGACGGTTTCTTTGCATGTTAAGCAGATTCACTTCAAATCTCATGTATTTAGTATTACTGCAGAACATTTTTCCTAAGCTTTCCGTGGTGTTTAATATTTAATATTCTTTACCAATTTTCCAAGCAGCCACTGGGCTCCATTCCTTACAGTACAACATTATCTGCTCTTATTGTTGTCAGTTGATATTAAGTTAATATTGTGTGGTAATGGAGGTATGAGTCCTGATTGAAGTTAAGTCTTTACAAGTTGATCCATGCACCAATCAGAAATGAGCAACAACTGAATTAATCGTCTTTATCAAATCTGGATACTGCATTCAGATTGCCTACCTAAGCGCGATCAGTTCACAGGAAAATGATGCAACGTGTAATCCAGCGTAGTTTTATGTCATTGATGAGAGCCTCATTGTTTACTGTTAGATTAATTTACACCTTGTCACTTCGTGTCAAAGCTGAATTAAGTTCCTGCTAATGCACAGTGAACCTTTCTTACTGCTGCTGCTTCACATCATGTAGGAGGGAAGGGACAACATCTGAAGCATGATTTGATTTGAAACAGTGGTGCAAACGTTTTGCTATTTGTAGGAAATAGGCTGAAATATCAAAAACACTGTTCTGTTGACAAATATGAGATGACAAACACCTTGGAATATTCTTCTAAAAAGGACAAATTGGATTTATGTATCAAATTCTTCTTCTGTAATTTTGTTGTTCATATTTCTCTTGAAAGGTTTTATGGCTCCTATTGTAGAAACTCTTTCTTCTTCTTCTGCTACGCTACACACGGCAACCACAGCGATCACCAATACACATTTATACCGCAGACGATGACATGGTCTGAAGCCCAGAAGTACTGCAAGTCTCATTATGATGATCTGGCATCTTTCAACGACACCGCCAACCTGAACTCGGCTGTCGTTCAGGAGGAATTTCCAGTGTGGACTGGTCTGCATAAAGATGGTAAAAACAAACACAATTGCAACCTGTCATGTTTTTATGAACTATACTTTCTATATTCTGTCTAGAAACTCATCCATTAGCAAGATGGCATCAAATCTGTTAAGTCACCATCTCCAGCAGCTAAATATCTCGTCAAGCTCATGGAAGTTTCTCAGACTTTATGATTCTGTAGCTTTGTCACAAGAATACACATTGGAGACATCTGGAATAGAAAAATCTACTACTGACAATGCTGCAGCCACAGGCAACCGTCATACAACCCCAACAGCCATGAACCACTTGATGACTTAAAGCCAGTCACTTTCACTTCCCTCATTTTGAAAAACCTCGATGACCCAGCTTGTTAAGAAAACTGATGTACTACACCTGATGCAATTCACCCACAGGGTGGACAAAGGAGGTGATGTTGTAATCTTTAGCCATAAAGCTGATGGTGGGATTGATTTTCTGACAAACGGTAAACTGATAGACTTTCACCTCCTCTGTGATGCTGAAGTTTCAACATCTGTTCTGCAGGGAACACGTGGAAGTGGAGCCTAGGGTCGTCAGAATACAGAAACTGGGCATCAAACGAGCCACGGGACAACGGCGACTGTGTCTCCATCTTCTCTTTGAACAAAAGCATGGCCACCCGAAGCTGCTCTGCCCGGTTACCCTTCATCTGTTTCAGGGACAACCTGGTCCTGGTAAAGGAGAACAAGACCTGGGAGGAGGCGCTGGAGCACTGCCGAGCCCTATCCTACAATCGCTACGAGCTGGTCAGCGTGCAGCCTGGAGAAGACCACAACTACGTGATGATCAAGGTCATGGAGGCCATCACAGAGAAGGTGAGAACCTGAGACCACAGTTGAAAATAAGCTTCGGCTAGAGCTGCTGCAACAAATGCATTCAGCATTGTCACTGTTAAAGTGAAAAAATATATATAAATAAATAGAATATAAACAGAAAATCTAAGGAGGAAGACGTCACTGTCCCACACACACGTGATCTTCAAGAATTGATTTGCCGAAGCACCACAATGATGTTTTTTTTTCTTACACCTCCATCTTATTTGTATTATAAGCACTGATTACCAGACTCTAAGATGGTGCACATTTATTCCCATGAAAGCGTCTCACCCAGCACATACGCTGAAAAATCTCTTTCTCTGGGTTGCTTCCGTGTTGTGCAGCCGACTGCATGTTCTCATTATCATCTCTGTGAGCACCAGCCCGGCACATAAACTCCACACTGAGATTACATCATGCACATAAAAATAGCTTTTCTGTGCTGGAATGTACAAATATTAAACTTTAATGGTTTGAAAATAAAAATACAAAGAGTTGTAATTGACCTTGTTTGCAGTTGGAGGCGTCCTGTCAGCAGGTGATTTTTCGGATGCAGTTCCACGGTGCATCTCTCTTAATGCATCTGTGGAGGATCATTAGTTGTTTCCTCTCCTTAGGTGTGGACAGGCCTCCATTTCCTGGCCGGTCGTTGGCTGTGGGTCAACAAGGCCAATATGTTGTACTCTGACCTGCCCCTCTGCCCCCCTGAGGGGCAGCGCTGCGGAGCTTTATCCCAAAATGACTCGGGCAGCGTGGAGACCACAGACTGCTCGGAGAAAAGGAACTTCCTGTGTTACAGAAGATGGTAATGACATCACTACCATCGTCTGCATCAGGGTGGTAACTAACAGATCCACCACGTTTATGATGTTCAGATGATAGACACACAACTGTGTAGAAAGGCTTTGAACACATTAATGCAATATGTACTATATACTAAGGAATAACTTTGCTCAACCTTTATGTTAAAATGGGTAAAATAGGTTTTATGTAGCTGAATTTTCTTTCATTGAATATTGGTGCACTGGTTTCATTTTTTTATGGAAATGTACAAGTTGACAATGTATTTGGTAGATTGTCCATAGGAACATAGTGATACTGTGGAAACTTTCAAAAGAGCAAATTGATCAGCGCATTAAACCAAAAGTTATGTAATTTTGTAATGCACAATGTACAGCTTTGTATGAACAATGATGCTCCTAATGATGGAAAAAGGTAACAAACTGGTCACATTAACCAGCAGCTATTTCAATGGAGGCTTCCACTGGAGGGGGAACGCACAGCTAATGTTCTGCAGCTGCTGAAATCCTAATTCTGAAGCCAAAACGACGGCTAGAGTAACAGATACAAGCCACTGGCATCACGCGGCAGACAGTCTGAGCGATAGTTATAGTAGCCAGCAAGCTAGCTAGAGCGAGCAAACACAAGCTAACAAGGTCCAAAATAGTCCAAGGTACTTATTGTAAGCTAGAGGTAACCACACCGGTATGTTGGATGTCTTAACTGAATTGTCAAAAGGTTGTTTGTCTTCAACAGTAAGTTTCATAAATAAGTGATGAAAAACAGTGGAAAGCATTTTAATTTCAACATTTGAATGTAAACCAGATTGGAAAACCACCACATCTACCAGTAGCTACAAAAAAACTGGAACAACCAAAAAGAAAAAAAGCAATTTTTTCCTTTATTTAAGTGTTTTAGTGTGAAAGTCTGGCTGTAGCTGGCTGTAGCTAACAAACGAGCTAACAAGCTTTGACGCGTTCGCTCACATTACCAGTAACTAAAGGTTGAGTAGATGTCTTCACAGAAGGTTGTTTGTCTTCAGCTGCAGTAAGGTTTCACGAATTGAAGTGATGAACGCCGACAGTGGAAATAATTTTAATTTCAATTTATAGGGAGTGCTATGGCCTGACTCAGAGACAAATCAAAAGTAAGAAACCAACCAAAACGTTACCCACGGTTAACTGATTTTGAATGCAAATCCCATTATTCATTACTCTTTAGCTTTTTGTCATATTTTGTGGTGATAATAGCTGTTGTTGTTTAAAACCATACATTTATTTGCTTTTTGTTTGTGATTTTTGGACAAACTTAACTCCATAATCCAAAATAAATAGAACTGTGCGATTTGTTATTCGTGTGGCCGCGCTGCTCTTCCCGCTCTGTTTAGCGAGGCAGAGATGGATGAAGTGATGAACATGGAAACGGGCCACTCGTTCATGACTCACTGCGAACACTGTCCATGTTGTAATGGAAACGCTGGAGATGAAACTGATTCCTGTCAGTGATCAGAGTGTTGCTGTGCAGAGAAACATGCTCTCTGTAAATCACTGTAGTCAGCTGAGTATCAGGCTGAACACACACACACACACACACACACACACACACACACACACACACACACACACACACACACACACACACACACACACACACACACACACACACAGCAGGCGTGTCCAGTATAACAGAAGCGTCTCAGTGAAACATCTGAGACCAACGAAAAGATTCTAATTTTGAAAGCAGGTAGAAATTAAATGAAAACAACCTCGAGGATATCTGGAATTTATCAAAAGCTGGATGAAGGATATTGTAGGTAGTGTGATTTCTGTTTTTGTCTTTAACAGCTAATCTCTCGCTGTGTTTAATGAAGCTGGCAGCTATTCAGTCATGAATGTTTCACAGATGTGTCATGTGCTTGTTATGAACGAGGGCTGGAAACCTTTCCAGGCAGGCAGAGTCTTAGAAACCCTGAACGGGACGTGTGTGTGTGTGTTTGGGCATTGGAGTGGCTTATAAACTATGTCCAAATACATAATTTCTGTGTGAAACTGTTGAAAAAGAATGATTTTACTTGATTTCAATGCAGTGTGTGGAGAGAGCGGTTGGTCCTGAGGTGCAATAAAAAACAGGACTTGTAAAACAAATTACCAAAGAACTCAAAGTTTCCAAACTAAATAATGATTGTCATTGCTTTCCAAAATGATCCAATCAAAACAAGTGTCTTCCAAAGCATGTACAAACCCAAAGAATGAGTTTTATGATCTGCCACCTCTACGGTTAAGGTCTGGTTAGATTTATGCACAAAAGGGTACATTAATTCCTTCTTCTTTGTCAAAGCCTGGCCCTTTCATTACCCACAATGCAATTTGAACGCAGACAGTTTGGTCTGAGATTTAGGTGTGTTATGCTAGTAGTGGCTAATATAGCCTCGAGCTGCTAGCCCAGCGCAGAGATCAGGTGAGCTCACTTCTTCTCAACTTCACACCCACAGAGTTTTTTTTTTTTCATTTTCACACTTGTAGTCTTCAACCCGACACTGACTCAAGTGACATCACTTGAGGTAGTTTATCCCCGAGACCTGTAAACAAAAAACAAGACTTGCAGCTGTGTAAAATCAGTGGGAATGATTGTGGTCCCGATTAAAAGAAACCAGCGTTGAAAGACACGGATGCAAACACTTGTTCTTCTATGTTAAAGTCAGATCTTCTGAAAGCCCAACTGCCCACCTCAACCTCTGGAAAGGGGTTTTGCATGAAAACCTGCTAATGATGCACAAAAGCTTTGAATGGGAAAAGAGCAAGAGCAGCAGAGAGTGATAGTTTTATATATAGTAGTAACATTACACAGTGCAGCTCTGATATGACTGTAGGAGAACATTCACTTCTGATTGGAGAAAATCAACTCGTGATTTTATTCTGTTTATTCAGAAACATGAACATGATTCAGACGTTTAGAAATCATGTTTTATGTACATGGCGTTTTTTATGAATTCCATAATACATTCAAATGTAATTCAAATTATGTTTCAATGTGGAAACTTTGAGCACAAAACCAAGAAGCCACTGTCTTCTGGTCAAACCCAGAGGCCGACTTAAGAGAGATGTGATGGACCCTGAAACTCTGAACCAGTACTGACGGCATGTAGTGCTACTGGCAGAACATGGAGGTTTATTGTCAGCAGCTGTTCATTCATTTGATAAGAAGTTTAGTTTAGTCTAAATCGTTTTTTGGTCAAAGGGAGATTCAAATGGATTAGAAGTTAAGTGGAAAATTGACGGAGCTGACGTGACTCATTCTCACCTTCATCTTTGGAAAAGTTGACGTCAGAGTTTTGTTTATGTGTTTGTGGATGAAGGCAGATACAGACGTTGTAGTCTACAACTGATCTAACTGAGAGAATCCACGACCCTCCACTCTGGTCCCGGACTATGCAAAAGTTTGTGCAAATCCATCCAGTAGGAAAAGTCAGGGGTTCACCAAAGTCACTAGCATTCATCCTCTGGGAACCATGAAGGTCTGTACAGAATTTCATGGCAATCCATCCCATAGTTCCCAAATGGTGGACTGACCAATTGACAGGTTGACAAAACAACATTGCCATCCCTTCAGCCATGCAGCCAGCAAAGCTAAAAACTATGGCTGTATTTGAAACCGCCTACTAGTACGTACTGATTTGGCCAAAATGTAGCCTGTAGTATGCAGGATGTCACAAACACCTGGATGTCGTGCTGATTTGGAAAAAATCTCCAGTCTGCATTAGACCAGTCTACCTCGCATACTGTGTCCGGTGGTTTGCCATTAACGTTACGTAAACACTTATTTCAGCAGTCATCAAAATCTGTTTCTGAAGACATCTGAGGTGAGAAAGAAACAGCCCAGTTACTGAGTCTTCACTCATATATATATATATAGATCTACAAGGCCTCATTTAAAAGTTTGTTCTGACTTTCATGAGGCAGAATACCTGCATGATTACTACTTCCGCTTTCCAAAACCTGAAACCGGCTAAGTCTGCTCGGGTATACTGCAAAATAAATCTATTCGACAGTTTCATACTGCATACTACTATGAAAAGTTGCTTTTGTCGGTAGTATGTTGTAGGTGGTTTCGAAAACAGCCTATGTCAGGTGGGTGAAAAGTCCCAAACAAACATGAATTACCTTGACAGAGACTGGGGGACTCTGTAAACTCAAAGACGCTGCACGGCTCCTCTCGACTACTGACACTTTTTGTACTGTACACACACCAAACAGTGTTTTTTTTCCTCCTCTTTATGTTGCTGCAAAGATTTTCTTCCATCTGGCGAGTTCCTTTTTTCAAGACTCTTCCTGTGAACACATTCTATAATAGCCTGAATACATCCGTTCATCAATGGTTACGCTGAAACAAAGACCTGCTCCTGAGGCAGTGTTCCCTTCCAAGCCGTGCATCAACTTCTTCCTGACGTCACTCACTTTGAATCCATTCCCTCATCTGTCTGGATCGGCAGCGGCTGCTTTCCTGCTCGTGACGCCGTCTTTACGGGACAGCTGGCAACGTTTACCACAGTGAGAGAGAGACTGACGGGGGCGCGTGAGTGGAGAGCAGAGCTGCAACCTTCAGGCGCAAACTCAAGGCAGACGTTCTCAAATTCAATCAAACAGTAAAACTTTGGATTACAGAATGAACCCAAATACAACGCAAAGGCAGCATGAAGAGGCCGGTTCTCTCCGGGTGACAGGAAGACGTCCGGCATGACGCCTGACCGAATCCACACGTCGTTTAAACTGATCCTGATGCAGTTTGTATTGTAATGTTGAGTGTCAGTGAGGAGAGATCAATATGAAATGAAATACTGATTTGAAGTTAAAAAGAAGGATCTGGTATTTGTAAGCAGTCTACATTGCTTACATTCAATAAATGGTTTGAAACACATAAAGTGTTTATTAATGTGCAGTATTTGTCAACAACTATAACTTCTCTTAATAATTATTAGATTATTATTATCTTATTGGATTACTTGTTTATACAGCAGCCTCTACTTACATTACACTACATTAATAAATACTTCTTGTATCTGCTTACATTTACATAATAGTGTGTAATGAACTATGTATTAAGTGTTTATATACTGAATATAAACACTAAATAGGAGAGAGTTAAAGTGTTACTGGTGAGGGATTCTTTAAATCATATAATTTTCATGGAAGTAAGCCAATTAAAGATACTGGTAAATAACAGATAAAACCCCAAATAATAAGCCCTAATTAAGGTGTACTATAGGTTGTACACAACAATTACTACTCATATCGCACTCACTGAGACTATGATATTATTAAGCAGAAACAGGTTACCAGAAAACACTTTTTACTATTCTACTACTCTGTTCTGTGTTCATATTGAAGTATTTTGGTCTTTGTACATTAACTGACTGAAAGTCCGCCAGATATATGCGAATATCACCTGAAACTGATCATCAGCCTGTTAAAGAGAGCAATCCTTCAGCCAGCTATCACGTTTTCACGGGACAATAACACAGTGTGAGTCTTGCTGTCATGCTTTTATTCTCTAAAACCGAACTCCTCCTTTGGGGAAATACAGGAGAGAGTGTCTCCGTCAGACCCCATCAGCCTCGCACGGAGCTGTTACAACAGTCAGACTGTGTTAAGTGCTGTGGGAGTGTTGCCGTGGCAACCGTTTTGTGGAGTGTTTGTGAGTGTTTCAAGCTCCCGCGGGATTTTGGGGGGGGGGTGGGCGAGCGAGAGAGAGTGTGTGTGTGTGTAAATCAGTGTTGGCTGGAAATGCCTGGGTGACCTAATGCACATCTGTGAGTGTTGGACTGATAGACGGAGAGAGTTTTTAAAAAGTTCCACTTCTGACTTTGAGTTAAAGAAGTCGAGAGCTCAGTGTTTTATCCAAGTGTCTAAACACAAACAAACAAACAAACTAACAAACAGACAGACAGACAGACAGACAGACAGCCGGGTGGTGCTGAGCCCCGATGCTCCGACAGCGATGTGAGTATTCAGAGGTGGACACATCAGATCAGCTGGTCGCCTCCAGCAGCTGCTCCTGTTCTGAGCTGCCATATCTTATTCATAACCTGCGGAACAGTAACCAGATCCAACACACTCATTATTCCTGCAGCCTCGTTCTCAGGCTGCTGCTCATATCTGAGTTCAACACAGTCAGAACAAAGCGAGCGAGTCACTTACCTGCTGCGTTTATTATGTTTATCTACACTCCTGCTGTGATGAAGTTTCTATTTTAATTTGTGTTTACCAGACAGACAGTTTGACTCCTTTCCTTTCCAATCATTTATGATTCGTATACATTTTTGACATAAATGACATAAAATAGCTGTCTTAATTCTACATATTATATTACATTATATTATATCATTGGATCCTGCAGTTTTGTTTTGGGGGTTTTTTTGCAACAAAGCTCATTTGGCGGGACACCAATTCAGAGCATTTGCAAAAGTACCAATAAAACAATGTAAAAAATACTCTATTGCAAGTAAAAGTCTTGCATTTAAAGTAAAAGTAGAAAAGTATTATTAATAAAATGTACCGACAGTATCAAAAGTAAAAAAGTACTGCTTTTGCAGAAAAATGGCTCTTTGTTGAAAGGTGAGAGCCTCATCGATGATTATTAGGCTGTTTGAAGGATGTGAAATGTAAATCACTTACCAGTATTTATTTATTCTATTTATTGGTTTATCTAACAGCGACATTAATAAACATTCCTATAAATCTGAGTTCGACAGATTTTCATCTGTAGTCCCCGGACAGGTTTTACAAAGTTACACCGTCAGGACAAGAAACATTGATTGGTAAAATTAATGGAAATTAATAAATTTTCAATTCAGAAAACAACAAAGAAGAAGAAGCTTCATGTCACAGTTGCATATTTAAAGAATTAAATATAGTAATTGATTATTTCTCAGGCTGATATAAACACACTCGCTGCCTCACAATGTGAATATGTACAATATACATGCATATAATATTATCACAGATCCACTGTTATGATATCATCTTACTTTCCCTTGGGAGAGTCACATGACCCTTGTTAGAGTGAGGGGGGGGGGTCAAAAGGCTTCAATGAAAACCACATGGAGGGAGGAGAGAGCTGCAACTAAACAGAGAGAGAGAGAGAGAGAGAGAGGCCAACATGAACCACAGAGACAGACGAAGAAGAACAGGAGAGCAGCTGTAGGAAAGTTCTAAGCCTCCAGAACCAAGATCAGATCCGGGACCAGCGGCTACACTACAACCAGAACCAGAATCAGAGACCAGGAGCAGCCCAGTCCACCATGTCAGAACCCATCAGAAGGAAAAGCTCCAGCAGACAGCTCCTGCAGAACCTCATCAGGTGAGAGAAAAAAGCTTTGAACGCATGACCGTCGCAGATGTTTTCACACCTGCAGGATGAAATTTGCAATTTGCTAAAGGTGCGTGATAGATCGCCTCTCAGAAGAAGAGCAGAACGTGACTTTCATGCAGTCATCATAAAATAATATAATATTAATAAACCACTGGTGGAAAGTAACTGCACGTACTCTAGCACTGCACTTAAATACAATTCTAAGGTATTTGTATTTTACTTAAGTATTCTGCTCTTATTTGACTTGTACTCTTCACTTCTCTACGTTTATGTGACAGTTACTTACTTTGCAGATAAGGACTTTAAAAAGATTTACAGTACTGTACACCGAGCAGTATGCAAAATATTTAAATGTACTTGACCTCGACCAGAACAAATAAAGTAATACAATCATTTCTAATAATGTAGCACTGACAGGGGCCATTCGGCCTACATAATGGGTACTTTTACTCTTTTCTATCTGTGTAGTATTGATACTTTGATACTATTTGTCCCTTTTACTAAAGTAGAGCATCTGACCGAATACTAATATTATAATAGTTAATTGATAATAATATAATATATTGGTACTAATATTCCACAACTGGAAAAACAGTTTATGTTCACAAAAGCACAATGTGGGAAAAACTCAATCAGTTTCTTCCCCCTTCCTGTAATGTGGTTGCGATTGTAAAAGATTATGTAATTTAGGAGATATTAAAGTGTAATGAGTATGTTTTGCAGAAGGGTTAGAGGTTAAATTTAGGTTTTCTGTCTCCAGTAAAAAAAACCCAAGATGACATCAAGTGGTAAACCCAAATTACAGCCTCATAATAATTTATTTGAATTATTGTAAGAGGGGGATTTTTGAGGCGTCAACTCTTGCTGAACTGCAGTAGAAGAGCAGGAGTGCTTGCTTTAATCAAATTGAAATATGTAACATGTTTAATTAAAATGTGTAAAATGTATATAATGTACATGATTACAGCTTCATACAATCTTTTTAAATCTCTGAAGCAAGAAAATCCAAACTGGGGAAAAAACGTTGGAGCTCAGGTGGAGTTGAAAAATGGCAACCATATGACACATATTATAAAGTTAAAAACATATTGACTCTGTGTTTCTGGAAGAATTGAGGGGTTTTCCTCATTTATTTGAATACAGTCAAAGATTGGTGTCGTGTTCATTAGAAAATTGCAGTTTAAAGCATTTCTGCATTGGCTTCGGCATTAACGTGCGATGGTTGCCAGTTAATAATGTGTTCTCAAAAGATGTGGTCAAAAAATAATCCAACCATGTGGAACACAAGAGAAACCAGATAACCGGAAGACCAGATTGTGGTTTACGATCCGGCTGTCAGAGGCGATGAGCTGAGTTTAATAACTGCTAAAATGGGGCATCAACAGTTCACCATTACTGAGTTATTATTAACAGGTATGACTGATGCATCATTCGGTGTTCACCCCCACCTCTAATGAAACAAGCCGTTTGGGGTTCATCAACAATGAAAGTAAACTAAACTAATGGTTGTATTTCCCTCGATCTGCCACACTTTATCTGAAAAATCAAATACTGATATCATTAGTTTTTCCAGTTGTGACGTCAGCGCCATGAGCAGCTCAGAATGGCTTTCTGTGATGAAGCAATGAGAATTATTAGCCTTGTACTCGAATAGCACTGAATAACATCTCTAACCCCTCTGTAGACAGATGGTGGAGGCTCTATAGTTGGACTGAAATGCCTCTATTTAAGTTATCTTTCTCCACCATTACAATCTGTTTCAATTCAATCACCTTTAATTGTGTCCTTTGTTCTCCATTGGCCTAATTTGACCACCTAACTCCGTCTATTCTGATTGATCTCCTCTAACACGGGAGCCTGGTTTCTTGCGTTGTTTTCTGTGTTTGCGTCCCTCTCCTAACTCCGGTTCCTTATCGTCAGAGAGGGTCTTGTTCCCTCAGTGATCTGTGGAACATTACTGTGTGACTTCACTGAAAATGACACTGAGCTCTGAGGTCAATGGCTTCTTTTATAGCTGCAACTTCCTTAATGGCCATGACATCATCTGGCTGAGTCCTGAACCCCCTCCTGCTCCACTACACACACACACACACACACACAAAGAAAATGCCATTCCCCCGGCCTCCATTGCCTCATTGTGTAAAGGGTGGAAAAAGTGATGTGTATCAGACAGATTTCCTCCATAATTTGCTCGTTTCACATTTATGCCTCGCAGCATCGTGTTAAATGTCCCCGTAGACTCTGAAGGTACCTGGAAGGACAGACGGCCCTGCAGAGACAATACCCTGTACCAGTGTGAATAAAGCAGAGCAGACATTCGTCACCTACATCTGCTTCAGTTAGTGATTTCCTACACTTCCCATAATGCCTTTTGATCATCTATCATCACTGTACAGTGGATGGTTTTTGTAGCTTCGTGTTTGGAGACATTTAAGATTATTATTTTTTTATGTTGTGTGCGCACAAGCAACCCTGTCTCCTCGAAATACCACATATATATATGTATATATATATGTATATATATATATATACATATATATATATTACGAAACTTTTTTTTCCCAATCACGTTGTGGTGTCAAACATAATCGCTGCTTGGATTATGTTCAGAGGCTTCGTCTTTTAGAGTGAATGAGGTGCTACATTTGTCTATCTTGAGTCACAGAGAGGTGGTGGGGGTGGGCGGGTGGGGGGGCGTACAAAGCTCAAGACACCAGAGTCTGGGGTTCGCGTTCAGAATCCCGTCTGTGGTTAGGTTCATGAAACAGACCTTTTCTGTATTAAATCAGATCATGATCTTTCCCTAACCTTAACAAAGTGCTGCCAGTGCCTAAACATAACTTTAATAATGCTGTAGTCACAATGATTGTATTGTAAGATCAGATTATTTTCGTCGAAAACGATGAAATACGTTGTCAGTGAACATTTTACTGCCATATCTGGCAACTAACAACATTTCCTCATGATGTCAATAGAATACGTAATCTGTTTTCCAGTGTTTCCAGTGTTTTTCTGTTGCAAATTATTTGTATATAAATGTAATTTCTAAGGTTGGCACAAGATATTAAGTTATTACAGTTATTACTGTACAAGTCCCTACATATAATAATAACAAGATATTAGACCATCTAAATAAAATACCAAATATCTTCAGTTGGAGTTTAGAGGATTAGAATATATGTGATTTGTAGGTATTGGCTAAAGCTTTGAGCCAATAAAAACACTTGCAACACATGCAGGACCACTGATATGGTCCTTTAGGGATTTTATACTCCTTCCCCTTGTTGCATTTCAGGCAGCAATGATGAGGTTCAGACAATCAAACCTCATCCCCAGTTGACCCATTTCCCCCAACAAAATGTCCTGACTGAGAAGCCAAAGCAGTCCTATCACACATCAAACTGATTTACAGCAGACAAAGACTGACTCTGGCCGATATGACTCCCACATCTCTAGTGAGTATGATCTTATGTAGGTCACTTTCCCACATAATAATGACCGCAGCATGTTGGACTGTCCTCACCAACAGCCATAACCAATGACATTCGCATCAGCCTTTCATATCTGAATTTGTTTTTTTGCCCTTTAAAGATGCCAAATGTTTGATGAAGCGAGGGGTTGACATGTTGGGAAAATGAATCATATTTTTTGGGCGAAGGCCTATGCATCGAATTTAGCTGCAATTGGCCGGTACAAAGGAGGATGGTCTGCATGTTTTATGTATTCTTTTAATGAGAACCAACAAGCTCGAGGCTTTGGCCCGTTTTTCTTCCATGATGCTGCTGCAGTGTTGTGACTGAATTCACAATCTGCTTTTACCAGCAGATTTTTATCAGTCCTCGTTCTGTGCGAAGATGCACTGTGAAGTTGATCTTAAGCCAAAGCAGTTAGTAAAATCAAGTGAGCGTCTCCCAAAGTTGCGGCTGTTTTAGTACAAAATTCCCTCTTTTGCGTTACTTTCCCTCCTCTGCGGCTCAACAAGGAAACGCAAAGAGAGAATTTTGCAGTAAAAGGAGAGTAACTTTGGAGAATATCCACTTGATTGTGTAACTTGTCTAAGTCAGACTGCTGAAGCCTCATATTAACGTTGTGTTATCTTTGGATATATTTTAGCTCAGGAGGAGGACTGTGGTGGTTTCAGTGTTTGTATGGGCATCTGACTATTGTCTATTGGGCTTGAAAATTGTGCCTTGTAAAGGATTCTGGTTTATTACAACTTAGGTCAGGTTTTTGTTTTTGTTTTGCCATCGTTTCTGTCAGTTATGATAAAATGTGACACTTGAGGAACTCCATCAATCAGACAATTAGGTTGTAAACGCGCTAAAAGTTATAAAAATCCATCACTGAACAGGAGAACCGTGTGTGCACAACTACAGTAAGAGCAGTAGGTCAAAGTTGAACCAAGAAGTCAGTCTGTAAACTGTGATGGATGTTTTCAGAAGGTTTGCTTTAAGTTTTTCTAACCCTGGTTGGTTTAAGACATGTATGACTGTCATGTTTCTTGCCCAGTCAGACATTTTTACTTATGACACCACGTTCTTTGAGATCTCAGCAATTACTTTGGTGAGTACAACGTTATCATGGCCAAATCTAAATGATCCTTTCAGACCAACAACAGGTGCTCTCCAGAGAGTTCACACCGACGTCCAATCAAACGGCTGACTGATTACTTCCAAAGTTCTTCTCGTTCCAGTTCTTTTGACAAGATTTTCTCCAGACCTCCACAAGTATGACGAGATGGAGTTAAAGGATTAAAGTCTCTCTCCTGCTCCTCCTCCATCTCTTCACCTCCTCCCTCTCTCTCTATTTGTTTCCCTCCAGAGATTGAAATTAAGTGAAACAGCACAGCAGCTGGCTCAAGCTCCACCAGATGTGCTTGGACAATAAAAAGGCTTATTGTTATCAAGTCCCGCCCACTGGAAACTAGAGCCGATCAGACAGAAGAACTGAATGAGCTTTCTATTGAAGAGAAGGCCAACTAATTCTTTCCTATGATTTTTAAATCCACTTTCCTCAGACATAAACTTTTACATACCTTTAACTGTTGTAGCAGACACATAACTGATAGGAAATGTGAATAATGTGTAGGTGGGTACCAACGTGCTTGGTGGAGCAGATAACATGGTTAAAATTTTCTACATACAGTATTTATCTTCCCTACATTGATATTTAAGACAATAACGTGCTTCCAACTTTGGGGCAACAGTAGGGGGAAGATCCTTTTTTCTGCAGAAAGCCACCTCCTCAAAGAACTGGTTTTCCCAGTTTGATGTGGAAGAACTGCACAGAGCCCTGACCTCGACCCCAACACCTCTGGGGTGAACTGGAACGAGCCAGACCTTGTCAAACATCAGTGTTGGCCCTCACTAATGCTCCTCTGTCTGAATGGGAGTAAATCTCTTCATCTAGGAAGGTGATTTTTCTTATCTTGAAGCTACTTAAGGGGGAAAACGAGAACATTGTATGTGAAGAGGTGTAACACCACTGTCTGAAGGGTCCTGGTGAACTCTGTTACTGCTAACTGAGAGTTTCTGAGGTGTTGTGGGAGGTGGTGTGGTGACAGCCTGTTGGCGTCCACGTTGGTTGCAGGGTGACGGCCCAGCGGAGCCAGGAGGATGCTGAGGAGGTGGAGCGGGAGCGAAGGAGGAGAGCCAGGGAGAAGGAGAGAGGAGAGGGGAGCCCCTCCTGGCCAGAGCCCCCCCAACACAACGACCTCACACACAACACAGAGTGAGTACGACAAACTGTCACACACCTCACTGTACAGGCCTTACAGTTATAAATATCTACCAGCCAGACCAGAAACACAGAGCTACTGTAAAGCTGTCATTATTCTCTAATAATGTCGATGTAGGTTTGTTTTTAAATATAGTTTACTGTCCTAAGTAAGTTTCCAAAAGACCTCAACATCACAAAGAAATGTGTTTACTCTCCCCTCAAATAAAAGGAGAATTCCGAACATGTTCGCCCTGTGAAAGTCCTATTTCACCCTAACTTTCTAATGAAGTATTTCATAAGGGTTATAAGATGGAGCTAATGGCTTATTAAAGGTTAGTAAATTAGCTATTGATGCTTTGAAGTAATAGTTGGACATTTTGGGACTTTCTTGCTGAGTGATAGATAAAAAAACAACAACATTGTTCTCATATCTGTGCAGCTAATATGAAGCTAGAACTAGCAGCCAGCTAGCATAGCTTAGCATGAAGACTGAAAGCATGGGGAAACAACTAGCTTTGCTCTGTCCAAAGCAAGACTCAAAAGCACCTCTAAAGCTCACTTTTATATCTCATTTGTTTAAGTGTGACAAACTGGTTGCCTAGCAACCTCATGGTGATGACAAGACTCCAGGAAGTCACTGCTCCCGGCCAAGAAATAGTCCGCCATGTATTGCCTTGTAAAACCACCATTTTTACACTTCATACAGAACAATCTAGATTCAACATGTTTGTTAGTGAGCTTACGAGGTTTCTCTTTATGCTAAGCGAAGCTAAGCGGCTGCTGGTTGTAGTTTCATATTTACCATACAGATTTGAGAGTGGCATCAATTTTCTCATTTAACTTTACAAAGAAAGCGAATAAGCAGATTTCAAGATTAGTAACAAGCCTTTAGTGAGAACAATATTTGGGTTGCCAAGTTGTAAAAAAATCCCTCTTGAACTATCCTCAGCTCAGTTTGGGACTGATAGATCCCTGTGTTTTGAATTTGGAGGCACATTTGTGTGTTTACATCACTGATTGGATGGAAAAGTCTCCCCATTACCTGCAGTGCTGATTACAGGGGAAAAGTGTGCGTGTTTAATCAGTCGGTTCAGTCCAGTTACAGTCCAGTGATGTTGCTGGTGAATGAGCTGAGAAAGCTGCCGTACCATCAGTTTCTGTTTAATTGGTCAGAGATGTGACATCCGAGCAGGTCTATCCTCCTCACCTGAGACTGTGAGCTGCTGAGCTGCTCATTTACAGCATCGAATACTGCACCGTTCGCCGGTTCACTCATTAGCTGCCCGGAGAGTTGAATGATATTAATCTACTGCTCGTTCAACAACAGGCTGTAAACAACAGTTAAGACAGTTTGTTGGTGCACAAAATAATCCGGATACTCTGTTAATACTTGATGATAAACTCAACTTAAATTATTTGTATTTCAGCCATACTCTTGGGTAGTTTCTTGTATCATGAGCGTTGGATTAAAATGATTCAGGTAATTAAATTGTTTGTGTGGCAAATCAAAGAACAAATTCAAACATTTTGGGGGCTCAAGTATTTCATTTACCAGACATGGTTATGATAGAAGGGAATTTTGTGTGAAGAAGGATGAAAAATCAAAAGCAAAAAATGATTCATGTTGCAAAAGAAAGAAATCCAGAAAGAAACAGCTTCTCTCCGTCACGTTTCAGAAGTTATTTGTCAAAACACAAAACAAATCGTAAATGGCTGTCCACACCTGATGGCTTTACATCCCACCAAATTTCACAGAAATGTGTTGAGTATATTTTGAGACATCCTGCTGTCGGACTCACAAACAAACCGGACTGAAAATATAATCTCTGGTGGATGTGATCATAAACATGACAAAGGATCAACTAAAGATCAGCTATAGACGACGTTTAAGACCTCAGAGGCCACCGGTGGAAATTGTTTTAGTGTGATTGTGTGTGAAACATTTCCTGTCAGCCTGAATTAAATGAAGGTTAAACACACACACAGCTAACATTAAGAAACCGCCAGCATTAGTATTTAGGTGTTTTTCTAGTGCTGATGAGGTCCAGTCTGCTGACCTGGAACAGGAGGACACAGTGCCTCTCTGTTTATTGTTTCCATGGGCACCGCCTCTGTTTCCATGGAGTCTGAAGCTGCAGGTCCTGTCTGCCACCTGCCGCCTGGCTCAACACTCTGCCCTGTCAGAAACCTTTGGCAGAGACTCTCAACCCCAACCTGGGTGAAAAAACCCCATCAGCAGGAGACAAACCCCGACACCGTGCAGCAACATATTCCAGAAGACCACGTCTGTGGCATCACCCATCATTCACATCAGGATGAAGTGTGTTTAGCATGTAGCAGATTTGTGCAAACGAGATGGAGGACGTGGAGAAACGACAGCAGCGTGAGTCGAACAAAAGATCTGCACACTGTACTGATTCAATCTACTCTCAGACTGGACCAATCAGAGCAGAGCTGGATAACATATTAAATCTAATTTAATGTGAAGCATGAAAATCACACAAATCATCCAGAGGAAACAATTATCATAGAAAATAGAAAATAATTATATATATAATAATTATATATATTACCCCAAAACAACAAAAACAAGTACAAACTGTGGGCCATTTGTATTAAAAGGAAATCAACACAAAGAAGAGAAAGAGAATATAAATGGTTGAACAGATATCACCTCCAGGGAGAAACGATGAAAACATATTCATATTAAAACATTTTGAGGAGAATAGTTTCTTTTATCTGCCTGCTGGGATTCAGATGTTCACCTGAAGGCTTCATCCAGGCTCAGAAACAGAGCTTTGATCCTACTAATTCAAGCTAGAAAGACCCTTCCATCAGTCCTCTAAACCACTGACATGGTTGTATCATACCTGCATTTGTTCAAAGTAAAACTTGACTCCGCCTCTTGTCGGTCAGGAGAGGTCACTAAAAGGTAACGGTTCTCCACTTGGCCCCCAGGTTGGACGAGGAGCTGAAGCCCCGGTGCTGCTTGGTTCTGGAGGAGGACGAGGGCTTCAGCGACTGGAGCCACAGGTTGGAGAATCGTAACGAGCAGGAGGTGCCGGATGACTGCAGGGCCCGGGACCAGAGACTTTCAACACCACAGCGGAAACCAGAGCCTGAAGAGGAGAAACGGCAGGAGGACGGAGAGGAGGAGGGACGTGAGCCAGAGCGAAGCGGTCGGTCACAGGAAGCTTCAACAAGACCTCCAGAGAAGGTACACAGATCAGTGCAGTCAACACTGGGGTTAAAATAACACATGAGTCTGTGTCTGATGCTCAGTCTCAACACATCAGTGTTAAATCAACACTTTCCAAGTTGGTTTCCAGATGATATTACAAAGAAACGTAGTGAAACATTTTCTTGGAATGGATTGTAATAATTTTGGTGATCCCTTAATGTTTCATCAGCCTCACAGAGCTGCTGGCATTACTGTCGACGCTTAGTGTTGTTTAAATATTCAATGCAAAAGAGAAGGCTGTATTCATAACTACCATTGCAGTAGTTTGTAAATACTTCAGCCTGTTTCTTAACCTTTTATTTACACATTTGGAAAGAGCACACCAAGGAACAAGTTCTGTTTTGCAGGTGTGCTGAGTTTAGGAAACAAGAAACTCAAATAGTACTAATAGATATAGATATTATAACAACAAATGCATCAACTGAGCAAGTGCTAATCAAAAGCATCAATGTTTTAATTAAGAGTGTGATAAATAAAACATGTGCGACTAAACAGCCCTTAAAGAGTTCTCTGAAACTACTCAGACTCATTATCAAGCTTCAAACTCTGTTATATATGATTCTGAAAACTTACTCTCCAATCTCAGTATTTACAGTTTTACCTGTAGCCGAAGTCAGTCTGCAGAACACTTCATAACGTCTGCACACCTCTGGTACATTTATATGCTTTCAGATACATACTGTGGAGCAACATCTCAACTGATTTGCTTCTGGTTCGTTTTAGATGTCCAGCAACAGAAAGGAAGTCAGGACGTCATACAGCTCAACGGTCTTCCTGCCACAGGACGCCAGGCTGCAGCACGCCATGGGCCAACCGGCAGACAGGACGTCCTACCTGGTGGCGGGGACGATGAGGCCACGGTGTGTTTTTAATCTCATAAATAGTTTTTTCTCTTTTGGTGCAGTGTACGGTGTGTTCGGATCCTGGGATCTAAACATGCTCATTTTTCCATTCAATAACTTTTCATCATCTCCTCCACAGTGGAGGGGCCTGCAGGGTGGATGGGGAGGTGGAGCGGGAGGAGCAGAAGGAAGAGGAAGAGATGCAGGTCGCTCTGCAGAGGGAGGGGAGGTCGGCAGAAACCCGACAGAACCCCGGAGATGAAGATGATCAGGAGGAAGAAGAACTGAGCTTCACACATGAAGAGAAGGAAGACCTCCACCTCAGGAGGGCGGAGAGCCACAGGAAGGAGGAGGAGGAAGAGGAGGAAACGCACAAGGTGCCAGACAGGGTTGGCTTTCCAATAATCCTATTGCTACTACTGCTGCTATTATGATTATCTGTACGTTGTGCCCCACTAGTGAGGACACCTAGAAATGACATTTCAGTTGGTTGGTCTTCATGCGTCATCAGGCCACACCTACATATGTTGGAAACAACCGCACAGATTGTCATGAAACTCGCTGTAGATGTTTTCATGGTCACCGGAGGATGATTCCTTATCATCCCTCATAAAGGTGTTTTGAAAATTGATGGATTGTGCTGTGGATATTCATGGTCCCCAGAGGATGGATCCTAATGTTTTTGACCTTTCCTCCAGCACCACAATTTCCATTTATGCACCGGACATGACAAGATTTAATTGTGAAAGGAGGAACCGTTTCATTTTTGTACACTTCATAATAATGTTTTTAGCATTCAGGCTGTCAGATCTGCTCAGGAGACTTCTCATAATCTAGACTGACATGATATTTGTTGAGCACATTCAGACTCCCACGCAGATAAACCCTTTTGAGAATAAAGGTGCCTTCAGGTGTTTTACCCACTAAAACATGTGTGCGTGTATTCTCACCAAGTTATTCAACATGTTGAATCCATTCCCGTCCTCGTAAAACATTTGCAAAGCCGATCTTTCTCTTCTCATGTTTACTTGCGAGCATGTCTTTTTCTTCCCTACCTTCGCTGACACCTTGCTGTGTTTCTTGGCACATTACCGCCACCTGTGTTAAACCACCTGCAGGAATGTTTATCCCGTCATGACGTGTGTGAGCGAGGACAAATTAAACAGGGACCCACTGTTAAAAACATCGCTCTGTAGCAGGATTCCTTTATTGTCCACATGTCATCATCCAGAACAAACTTTACATTTCTACCTAAACTATGCTGTTGGTTATGTCCAACTCTCTCACATTGTGGGGCGTCTTATAGGAATTTAGACGTATTATTCAGACAATACTTTCACTACTGAGCAGTAGTGCGCTAACACATCTTGTTTCTCTCAGTGTTCCATAAAAATTTAATCTAACACATGCACGCATATTAGAAAATTCACAGTCCATAGAATTTGGCTTCAAATCTGAAAGTAATAAAGTAAAAGAATGCTGCTTTGGCTCACAGGGTGTAGAAACGAGGCGTGCAGCCTGACGAAAGCAGCAGTGATGTAAGCTGTTGTAACAAATTCCTACTTCTAGCACCCGTGGCTTTCCAGCGTTTCATTAGTCTTTTGCCACCAAATAACTCCGTAAGTTTTTAAAAGTTTTAACCATTATTGTAGAAAAAGATGAGGGAGAAAGAACAGATATTCGGGAAAACTGTTCTTGAGATTATACTTTTTTAACACGATAAGGTAGTTATACTGTTAACTTTTTTACTATTGATCAGGTTTGATCAGACCTCTGCTTATAAAATGGTACCATTGGTTGACATTTGTATGTTGGTGTTGTCCCAGAGCTCGATGGAGGGCAGCAGGAGTGAGGAGGTGAACAGGAGATCCACAGTCTCTCTTTGCAGCAGCGAAGGCGAGGAGCCGCTGAACTGCTACGGTCCCATGAGCCCGACATTCAAGGTATCTCATAAAGTTTTCAGACTCAAATAGCATTGAAATGTTTCATTTTTGAACACCACCATCAATAAGTACGGCAACTAACAGTGACTTGTGATGGAGATGACTGGCAGTCTCAGTCTTAAAGGAAACACTGCCATAAAACATCAGGCTTTTACTGTTCTGCCTATTTACATTTATATTTCATTTAACCACCAAGTTGGACAGAGACCAGATTTTTCTAATGCAGTTAATCTCTCCACATACGGCAAAATTCAACAGCCAAAAAACCCAGAAAATGGCTGATGCAGTTAAAGATGAAGTCCTAATCTGATATCTGTATTTTCCTTGATAACACAGTAAAGTATGTTAGTTAGTTTGGGAGTTTTCTAACTAATTACATTTCCCATAAACCTGATTGTTTCCGGTTGCTATGAGGCTGTTGTCACTCGGCTCTGGAAGAATAGCAGCTTCTTCCCATTTTATGTCATAAAGCAGCTGTGCAGATTTGGACCACTGTGTTGGATCGGGGATCTACAGGATGTCAGCTTCAGAGGCTGCCAGTGGTTAAAGTAATGTGACGAATCACTGAAGGTAAAATGATTTAGTGTTGTGTCGTGTTAACCACGCTAAAAAAGTTTTTTTTCTCTTCCATCCTCCCTGCTGCTCCACCAGAAACTCCTCATCCAGTTTTACCCAGTAAGTCCTGTGCATGTGTCAGCTGTTACATATACTTACACTGATGCTGCATGGCAGAGTTGTATCTGTGATCTGTGTGTCTTTACAGGATGAAGTGAACAGCAGAGTCTCAACAGACGGGAAATGCACGGTGAGTGCTGCTGTGGACGAGTGTCAGGGTCAAAGGTCAGCAGCTGCCATAAGATCAGAGATGTAGCAGGTCAATTCTGCTCTCTGCCTCTGTCTTTTGTTAGCTTGCAGAATTAAATCCCTTCTCAAAACGAATCTTTTTAATTAATGCTAGCACACTGTTTTATGTCCAATGTGTCTTATTGGTTTTATTATTATTATTATTGTTGTTTAATCTCATATAAAACAATAATATCAGATATTATAGTATTATTTTTAAATGTGTGTGTGTAAAAGGATTTTAACCGTCGATTGTTTTAATTCTTTCCTCAGATCATAGAGAGAACTGAGTCTCTGAGGAAAAGGTGAGTCTGTGTTTGTGATTGACTGAGCTTTGTAATAAAACAGTTACTGTTGTTCTTCTATGACTTTGACTCAACCATTCAGATTCGGTCTGTCTCCAGCACTGCTCCACCTCTTGGAAATGTTCCTAAGAATATAAATCCAACTGATGCTTGTACAACAGCTGCATATGTACTTAGATTTCTAACAGAAATATACTTTTACCGTGACTGATCCGAGCATTTATCCCTTCTTCTAAAGCACCGGCAGCATAAAGAAGACGCTGCCACCTGCTGCTGTTTCCAAGATTGACAAGAAGCTGGAGCAGTACACACACGCTCTGGAGGTAAAACCCCACTGAGTCGGCCTCTTTTTTCAGTGGGTATCATTGTTTTCTAAACGCTGACCTTAACTCCACAAACTTGAATCTGAATCACATTTTATTTTTCGCAGGTCTCCTCAAAGGAAGGCAGATCAGGCGGTCAGGTGCCGACGGACCTGACGAGTCCCACTGAACCCGTCTCCTCCAAGAAGAACCTGTTTGAGGCCGGAGAAGCCTGGAACCAAACCGTCACCTCGGTCACACCATCTAAGGTTAAGAGATTAACTGATGAACTTCATCAGTCATATAATTCTGGTTGAGGTTGAAATTGGGGGTTGAATTGGGGTTGTTAAAACTAGTCACTACATAACCAGAGAAAGTTGTTTTATGAGGAAAATACTGCAACAATATTTTTAAATCTGATGGACGAATGAATTTCTGGATTTTAAACTATTCATGACACCCTTTGAAACAGTTTCTTAGCATCTGATTTTTAAGAAAATAGTTATTATTATTTTTTTGCCCAATACACGATGATAAAAGTAGCAGCATGAAAACTAAACCACTAATATTTTTGCGTGAAATGTTTGTTTGGGCGCTCCTTGCATTCTTGAAGGGTAGACACAGAATTAAAACAAATATTTAGGGTCCACGAAATAGATGCAGGTGGCTCAGAAAACCACGTGCTGATGAATGTTTCTTCTTTTCGGTTTCAGGATGCAGATGGTTTAAGAGTCGGCGTTGCTGATCTCATCAATCAGTGGGTGAAAGGAAGTGAAGATGGCAGCAGATGCAGCTCGCCCTTCAAACCAACAGTAAGTCAGAATTTTACCCTGATTTACAAGGATTGTATGAAACTTGTCTCCTTGCTTCACTGTCACTGTGTTGCTGTATATTTGGTAAGATTCACAAAGCAGCCCCCCCCTCCCCCTCTAATTGACTCTCATCAATCAGCATTATTCTCTGTTGCTGTCTGCTTCATGCAGCCACAGCCCAGCCTCTTTTCATCTGGCGTGAAACATCTCGACCCCGTTTAACAGAGCAGCCACTGAAAGTCTGCCCCCTTGTGTCTGCAGCAGCGTCATTCAGGCAGAGATGACAAACTGTGTGTTGCTATATTTAAACCTGGTGGTGTTTTAAAATTTAACGAGCACATGTGTGAATTCACACTCCAAAATCTGTCGATTGATGCTTGTTACATTCCTCTTCTCTTTATTGGATAACAGTGTTTTTCCACAGTGGTGCAATACATGAGCATGCTAGGAATGTTGCAATGTTCTCTCCATCCACAGCCATCAACAGATAGCCTCCTTGAAAACCAGGTGTTGAATAAGAAATTAGTTGAAGTGTGATTTAAGACCCCCCAGGGCATTATTTACGAATCTTTTTGGCTCCCGACCCTTCACAATAAAGGCAATGTCCATTTGACTATGACCTTAGTGAGGACGGACATCATGATCAGTTCCTTCTCAGATTTCTCATAAACTTCAGAAAAAGTGAACATAGTTTTGTGTAAAAGACATAAATATTTTTTCTTTCTTTTCTTGAGACCCCTCAGATTTGTTTGTGAATGTGTCTCTGATAAACATTGTTTTATCTACTGGATTTCAGGAGAGCTGTACTGGTAAAAGATATAAGTTTGTGGTGACGGGTCACGGCAAGTATGAGAAGGTTTCTGTTGACGACGGCTGCAGTGAAGAAGCAAACTGCCGGTCAGGTAAGACACTCCCTCAACCTTCATTCATTCTGCAGGAAAACAACTACAGATGTTCTGTAATGAGGTTAGACATGTTTAAATTTGTACCTGTTGTTTAAATAATTTGTTATAAATTGTAATTATTATTATTATTATTATTTATTTATTTAATTAGTTATTTAATAATTCAGATTAATACCTTCACAGAGACTTAGTGTTACTGATGCTGATTAGGTTCTGCATTCGAAAACCTCATTCTAACTTAACTAAGCTGCAAAACTGGTGAAGTTTAATTTGACTGAGTATATAAGACAGAGTGTGAGGATTAAAACATAACATTGACTTGTTATTCAAAAGAAGATCATTTTTTCATTTAAACCCAAATAACTTCGTAACAAACAAATTAAAGGATAAGGCTTGTATTATTCTACATTTTTGTTATTGTCAACAAATCCCATGAAAAGACCAAAACCAACAGTGAGTGTATCTATGAACAGGTATTGTGTGTATCACTGCCTAATACATCCTCTTCCTCTGTGCCATAAAAAACTATTAAAACACATCAGTGAGCCTCACTGTTTCTTCATCACTATGAACACACAGTAGTTCATTTTGACTCAATCCCACAAACACCGTCCTGCTGCCCCAAATACTCACTACAGCACCAAATGTGGATTAATCCACTGCTGAAAATAGTCCCCATCAAAGGCACTATTTCCATCTGTTTGAGTAACGTTTGCTAAAAACTACAATGACCAGCTTCAGGATATTATTTAGCCCTTTTAAATAATGAAAGTTTATAATCGAGACCCATTTATTTAAGGTTTACATCTTCAGTAGGAGCGAGAGGGCTACTGACAGGGTTGGGAAGTCAGAAAGAATTGAGAGATGGGCTAACACTGTTGGTTGTGGGATTTGTTTACAATAACAAAAATATAGAAAAACACAAACCTTATCATTTAACAAGGACTTATCAGCTGTGTTGTGTCACCTTTTAAACTTACAGTTTTAACTCCTTCCGTTGTGACCTGCTGTTGTTATATTTATGCTGCCAACCAAAGCATTGTGATAAAAAAAAATTAGAAATACAAGACAAGAGTTTCACATTCATTTTTATGCATTTTTGAGAATCACACAGTAAACAAAAACATGTTATAGTTTAAGCATCAATGTCATAAATGGGGCTGTGGTTAGCTTATAGGGGTAAACGTCCCCCTCACCTAAAAGAAATTCCATCATGATGGTCATCTTGGGGAAAACAACTATTTTTAAAATCCAATGTAGAGACAAAAGGTGTAACAACATGCTAATATCTGCTATGGCAGCAGCAAAATCCTCCAAAGCTGTGAAACATCACGCTCATCATTCAATAACTGTCCTTCTTTAGTCCTTTAGTCTGTCTTCCTACTGTAGGCCTCATCATCACTCATTGGTCTTCACTTCCTACATCCTAGTCACAATCTAAACTCAGTAATGTCCAGGACGATCCACCACAAGGCAGGAAATTACTCTCACCCACAGGGTCACTACGTTTATGTGTTACAGTGGTTGGAAATGTTGGTATCATATCATCGATGTGGAGCGAAAACGATGGATCTCCAACTGTTTGCAACTAAGGAAAACTTTTTCCAGCTCACTTCATAGACTTTCCTCAGCTGACAGAGGAGCTTGGATCATCAAGTCAAGAGTTTTCACACAACACTGGTGATATGATGAAACAGGAATTTGGCTCTGGGATGTATTAGGGCTGGACAGTGTATGATGTGATGGTCTCAAATACCACCAAAGAAGCAATTATAATGTCAGTTTTCTCCCAGACATGCTAACATTCTCACTGTGGCAATGCTAGCATGCTGATGTTTAGTAGGAATAATGTTTACCATGTTCACCATCTTAGTCTAGTGTGTTAGCACGCTAACATTTGCTAATTAGTACAGCAGAGGCTGATGGGAATTTAATTAATTTTGCAGGTATTTAGTCATAAACCAAAGTATTTGACAAATTAAAACTTTGACCTGACGGTGGTGCTAGATGAAAAGTCAGGGGTTCACCAAAGTCAGTCGGATTCATCCTCTGGAGACCGTGAATGTCTGTACAAAATGTATTGGCAATACTTCCAATAGTTGTTAAGATATTTCAGTTAAGACCAAAATGGTGGACCAACCGACCAACAGGCACCAACACTGCCATCCCCAGAGCCGCTAGAAACAAAAAGACAACATCACCAACGCACCTATAAACTTCAAGTGATACTATACAATCATATATACTGACACTACATGAAGTATCATTATATTTTTTCCATATTTCCCAGCCCCAAGATGTACCAGCCCATGTGTCTGTAGTTTCCTGTCCTGATCGAAAGCTTGGACGCCTGCTGCTTCATTTTCATCCATACCTGACTTGCAGAAACCTAAATCTGTTCTGACTGGACCTTCACCCTTCATACATCTGTTTTCCTTCTTTCAAAATCCATCTGCCCTGTTGTTCCAGGAATGTAAAAGCCCTATTTATCACCGAGATTAAAAACAGCCTACCAGCGGTGTACACTAAAAGCCTGACTTCGTTTAGAAAAATAGAAAAAGCTAGAGCATTACAAATGAAACAACCTTTTATTCTATCAAAGTATCTACAGTACATGCATTCAACACTACATCTAGGCCATCGTCAAATGAAAAAAGGGAAAATCTATCCAAGTAGAGTTGTACAGTATATAATGCTCCTTTCTTTGTTTGCCTTATCTTTTTCTTTTTTGTCACATCCTTATTTGATTTTATTAAAAGTGCAAAGATGCCACACCTGTATTACCACTGTCTATTTTTGACCTTTTAAAAGCTATAACTGCTAACTTATACACTTACTCATACATCCTAAGTAAGCACAAAGTTTAAATTTAAAGGCCTGCTCACCTTTTTATGATTTATAAATTAACTTTGGCTGTTCTATTGCAGAAATCCACAAATGGTTTTATGTCTATTTTCTTCCAAATCGCACACATCACTTATCATTTATCAACCCCAAACATACTTCATCAGTTCAAGTTACACATCCGTAGTTTTCTTCGACCCAAATCCTCTGGCTTTTCTGTTGAAGTCCTTTTGTTCGTCTTCCTGACATTTGCGTTTTATGAGCCCCCTTTCAAACACTGCTGCTATTTTCGTGAGCGGCTTCTCTGCCGCCTCTTTGAGTTTCCTGGCATCAAAACGGGGGCTGTACAGCAAAATCGGCAGACGATTGACAAAAGAAGGAACTTCTGCTTGATTTTCTTTAGAGGCCTTTTTCTCATCTGAATCTTTCTTGGTGGTGTTGATCTGGTGCATGATTCTGTCTTTGGTAGAGAACATCTGAAAGAGGAGGGCATCCCACATCTTCAACGCCTTGGGACCTTCTTGGTTCATAACCACGTCCTGATTAGCACGTTGTTCTGCTGACGACACATCATTACCACCTTGATCTGCTTTTTCGTTGCTGCCACTGGAATCAACCTGAGATTTTACCTCCGGCTGTGGAAATGTAGGTTCCTCTGGCTCAACAACCATGTGTTTCTTGAGCCGTGTCCATCCGCTGAGCTTACCCTTAAGGCCTTTCAGCTTCTGGACTGCTTTGGGCTCAGCGGATGAAGGGGATGTCTCTGCTTTAACTGTCTTCCTATCAGCAGTTGAAGATGCAGTTGATGTCGCTGACTTCGTGGAGGGTTTGACTGCCGGGGCTTCCGTCGATGCAGCTGTAGTTTTGGTCCTCAGAACGTCCTTGTCTTTGAGTCCAGTTTTTTGCTGAGATGGCGGTGATGTTCCTCTGTTTGGGGATGGAGCTTTGACTGAGACTGAGGCCTGAGGCAGAGAGGCAGGAGTGGCAGAATCAATCACAGCGGCTTTAACTATGGACGGTTTCATGACAGTATCTGTTGCTGGCTTTGCAGGGGAAATGTTCTCTACTGGTAGCTCTGTCGATGGCTGAACATTACTGGTGTGCAAGCTAATCTGGACTGGACCGGGGGGAGACTTTGAGGAATCGGATTTTACAACTGAGGGTGTAGTTTCTACAGTGGCAGAGGAAGGTGTTGGTTCTACCGGCTTAGTGGGAGGTTGTGCTTTTAGTGTAGGTTTACTGGTTAAAACAAGATCGGTAGAATGGATGGGAGCGCTAGTTTCAGTGTTCAGTGAAGGAAGTTTTCCTTCCTTACTTGAATTTGTTGCTAGATTTGTTTTTATCTTGTGCGCTTGGGAATGTACTTTTACCTCAGCACTGTTAGTCAGGACTGAAGTGTCCTTAGTTATGGGTGGTTTTATTTCTGGTTTTGAGACATTCTCTTTGATTGACTCAGCAGAGGGCTGAACAGTGTTTGTAGGTGTGATACTTCGAAGAGGAGTAAGAGGCGGTTTTGTCTGGTCTTTCATTTTGACTGACCAGGGTTTCGTTTCTGTAGTATGGTTTAAAGAGACGGGAGTTTGAGAGGACTGGGGTAAGGTTGGAGTATAGGATCGAATAGGTGTATTACGCACTCTTGCCTCGGGTAGAGGGGAGGCTCTTGTTGCTTTCCAAGGTTTAGTTACTGTATGAGGGCTAAGTGGGGCTTTAGCATCTCTGGCTGACTCAGCAAGGGGATGAATATTTGCACCAAAGTGAATATTTAAATCAGTGTGTGAGACGGTTTGAGTATTTACAGTGTGAATGTTGGTTTCTTTAGATTTCGTTGTTTCAGTGACAGATTGCCTAAATTGTTTTACTCCAGTCTGAGAGCTCATTGAATTCTCAGAGGTTTGAAGATTATCTCCAGACAATGTGATTTGACTTTGCCTTGCTATGGTTTGTTGTTCTACACGGTTACTAGACACGTTACCTATGACATAACCAGAAGAAGTTGTTGTTGTTGACTCAGTCTTAGTTGTTAGAGAATTTTTTGTTTTTGTAGGGGGACTTGCTAAAGGTTTATTGACTGTAATTGGCTGGTTGAAAGGAGATTGTTCTTTTACGGTGGTTTTAGCAGTAATTTGTGGTGCAGATGTCTCAGATGATCTTTGCTCAGCGATATGTCTACCATCCACTTTTGAGTTTGTGTAGATTCTTGTTTGAGCAACAGCACCAGAAACAGGTTTTGCATCGATGACTGGCTTCGTTGCAGATCGACTCTCAGGTCTGTCTGATCTCAGCTGAGGGCTTTTTGGTGGGACATGCCTCATGGTAGGGCTAGATGGCACGGTAGGTTTACTAACCGGCACAAAACCGGCATCAAAAGATGGTTTAATGCTCACTGCTGGGTCTGTCATCATAGGAAAAATAGCTTCTGTATGAAGCTTGTTGGGGACTTTGCTTTCAGCAGCAGTAATGCTGTGAACATTGATGTCCAAATTGGATTTATTTGACTGTGCAGTTTCTGCAACAGGTCTGACGTGTTGAGAAGCCTCAACACCTCCTGGTTGTCCAGGTGAGATGGTGTCTGTGGAAGATTGGCTGACTGTTAGCAGTCCTGCAGATGGTTTGTTGGACAGTGTGGTTTCACTTCTAGGCATGTTCAGTACTGTGTTTCCTTTTGAAAGATTAGAAGCTGGTCTCGTTTCAATAACACATTTTGTTTGAATGTTTTCTCCTCCAGTAGGTATAGTGGGAAGATGCTCTGTTGGTGTTTTCCTAGTTAATAAACCTACTCTTCCATTGGTGGGTTGTGGATGCAACTGTGTGTCTACTGTTGAGTTGCTGACTCTGTTAGTGTCAATATTATTATAAGTGAGGACTTTGGCTTCTATATTAACTTGGCTCGACAGTGTTGCATCTTTAGCAGGCATGTTAAGGCTAGTTACAGTTGCACATGCAGCCTCTACTGTAGCTCTGCATGAATTTGTGTAGAAACTTGCTCCTTGAACAACTTTATCTTGGCTTCTGGATCCTATACTGTTCTGCATGTTTACATGTACATTCTCACTAGTTTTAGTTAGCATTGGGGGCTTTTTTGTGGGCATACTGGTCATATCTAAAGGGAGTTTAATGTTGGGTGATTTAGTTGCAGTGACATATAGGTCAGGTAGTTTGATTTCTGTGCTAGGTTTGCCCACTAAGTTTGTACTAACAGCAGGTGTATTTGGAACACATGGTGCTTGAGAAGATTTTGAAGAGAGACCTTCTCCGGGCAAATGGATCTTGTTTTCTACTATTTTACTATTTCTGTCAATTTTAGTCTCTGCACTGAGCTGTTGTGTGATTTTTGTGCTTTGGACAGCTGCAGATACTGTGCAGATACCGTAGTGTGCAGAACATACAGATGCTGTGACAGGCTCATGTGGCAAAATGGATCCTGTGGTAACGATAATTGAGTCTTTAGAGAATATATTTGAGAATTGGGGCTCAGTGTTTCTTTTGTCAAGGATACGTTCTGTATCAGCAGCCACAGAAGGCATAATGTTCCCCATGTTTGTTTTATTGGGTAGATGAAACCCGTTGCTCGCTTTGATATGCTGATTAACCTCTTCCCTTTGTTTGTATAAAACAGCTGCAGTAGCCTTATTACTGGACAGTGGTGTTTCGGAAACCAGTTTGGTGGCTTGTTGCTTTCCTAAAATGAACTCACCATTAACAATGGCAGTCCCCGAGAATTTAGGTTCTAGCGCTGTGGCAGGAGATTGAACATTTTTACTGTCATCAAGGTCTTTAACGGGCTTCGCAGTGAGTTGGAGTTTGAGACCATTGGCTGTTGATGGACTGACTGCAGCAGTTTGGTGAGACTGGACCGGAGCTATCTCTATTCGTCCTGACTGTTCTTTTGCATTTGTGACTTTGGATTCTCCTTTTGTAGGTGTTTTCTCAAGATTGTCACTTTTCTCTATGATGTCTATCCCTTTTGCACTATGCTGTGTTTCTGCATTTGAATCTACTTTCACTAAAGGTGAGGAAGAACTTGACAGGTAACTGCTATCAGTCAGGCATGGAGTCGTATTTTGCGCTGCCTCTATAGAAAATAGTGGCGCCCTTTGTGTGTGTACCTCACCTGCTTTAGGCATTGGTATTGGAGCCTCAGAATATGAGGCTTTTGGTGTGGATACGTCACTTGTGGATTGTTGCATTGTTTTCTGTGCCAAGCCAAGGGGAAGCTCAGGTTTTATTGCGTCCATGCTAGATGTTTTAAGTGATTGTATCCCAATACTGTGAGCTTCAGACCGACTTTCCTCAAGCACATCGTTGCAACGTGTGACGGCCTGTTCAGCTGGTAGCTCAGAATCCCTTGGACTTGACAGAGGTTGTAAAATGTGAGCAGTAGAAACCTCCATGGAAGAGGGGAGATCTTGATGTCCATTGAGTTGTTTGGTTGCATCAGACTTTGAGACATGTGATCCATCTACAGCTACATCTGACTGTGTATTGTTTGAAGCGGTTTCATTAACCCTGGGGGGTACAGGGCTGTGCTGTGATGCGATACTCCTAATCCCACCATAGGCAACATACTCAGATGGAGTAAGCCCGTAATACATTGATCGTGATTTGGGCTTTGAGGTCACTAATGACATTTGGGTCTCCAGTAGTGACGTCAAAGACTTGCGTGCCTCGACCACAGGAGGATGATAAGTGGACGACAGGGGGCTTGGATTTCGTGGTGCTTGCATTGAAATCACTGGCGAAGGGTTGAGACTTGAAGTCTTTGGTACAGTGGAGAAAAATGATGGAACCTTTGGCAAAGGTGAAGCTTCACTTTCAGAAACTTGGTTTGTTTGTGGTTTTGGGATAACTGGTTCTATTAGTGTTGGTTTTACCATACTTGAAGCTAAATTCTCTCTGGGGTACAGCTCAGTATTTAATGTACTCCTTTGTGTAGTTTGAATCTCTATCTCTTTGTAATTCCTGGCTTGTTTGATTGAAGTAACGTGATCAACATCAGTCCGCTTCAGTTCTTCTGTGGCATCTGGAGGTTTACTTAAACCACTAGTTTGAATCGCTGATTTGTGTCTGAGAGACTCGTCGGGAGCTTGTAAATCTTGAGAGCAGTTGAAAGCAGGACTTGCAGCAAATAAAAGCGGGTTAGGTTTCGATATTTCAAAAAAGGGCGTGGATACTCGAGCTGGTGCACAGGAAGGAGTCTTAGGTCTTCCACATTGGGACCTGGACAAGCACAGTTTCTGATCAGTTTTTACCACTGACACAGCTGTTTTTTCATTGTATACAGCAGATAATGAAGCTCCCTGGTAGATGGGGTTTATTACTGTGAGGTCCTGGATGGAGGGAGGTTTAGAGATCTCATAAAATGTTGCCTTTGATGTATAAATCCTGGTTTGTGCAGCATCAGGCCTTGTCTCTTTCACTGCTTCAACAAGTGATATTTTTGAGGCTGTTATCTCAGGGGACATCTGGCTTAGAACAAAGTTGCCACTGGTAGGTCTGGTGGTCCAAGACAATGTCTGGCTCTGAGAGTTGTCCTTTGAACTGCTGTTTGTCTCCCTCTGGCTGGGAATAAAAGGTTGTGTCTGAGTGTTTGAAACTGATAGCAGCAGTGGAACAGGAGGTAGGTCTGCAACTTGAGAAGGTGCCGGGCCTGGGTTACAGTTGGGGGCGGCTGGGGAAAGGGTCAGGGTGTGAGTTGATATTTTAGGGCTAGACTGCAACACAGCGACTGGAGGGACTGTTGTGACTGACCCATGGGAATTTGGTGTCGTGCTTAAATTGAAAGCAGAGGGTAGAGGTGGCGCTGGAACCTGCTCAGGTGGTGATGGGGGTGGTGAAGCTGAAGGTGGCATCATGAAAGGAGCCACATCATCGAATAAAAAAGAGGAGCACTCATACAGTGGAGCCACCTGCTCTTCAGAAGTCCTGATCTGAGCTATGTAGGACTGAGGGGGTAAGCTGCCAGTTTGGCCATAGGGGCTGTTCCGAGGATGAGGGAATGCAGATGCAGAGTGATCGTAGAGGGAGCCAAAGGGGAAACTGGACACTGAAGACTCTGCATTGTAGGCTGAATCCGGTGTCCTTGGTGGGCTGGACTGGTCGCTGTGCTCGAGGTCTGTGCTCGCTTCGTTGACAGGCGACAAACAGGAGCGAAAGGGGACGGGCGTCTGAGAGAGGCTGCCTTTTTTCTTGGCTCTCTTCTTCTTGAGTTTCTGAAGCCTTGCGTTGTCTTTTCCTGGTTTTGGCAGTAAGGGCGGAGGATACTGCTGGGAAAGGTCAGGATCCAGCCCGTTACTGTAGCTGACTTCCATCAGCATTTCAGACTCCTGCGAGACAGATGAGACACATCAACCTATTTATCTATTTAACAGCAAAGCAGACACAAAATGATCAAATTATTTATCAAAATAGGCTTGACATTTAAAATGTGTTAAATCATATTTGTTTGATAACAAAACCAATGCTTCTAACGTTATTTGAGTCAAAGTTTCCCCCCAAAAAATATAAAATCAGAGCCAAGATCCAACAAAATGTCTCATGACGAGGAGACACATCACCTTGACACTGGTGATGAAACTTTTTTGGCTTTTAGGGCTTAGGAACTAGATTATTAAGACTTCAGAGCAGGAATTTGCTGAGATGCATGGTGTGATGTTCTCAATCAGTGAGAAGTTGAGGAGTTTTGTTCCAATACAGAGTTGGGCCAGAAAGTACATATTTAAAGCCAGACATCTCAGCAGCTGAGTTTGTTTTTTATTTATTTGATTTCGGTAATTAATTGTGTTTGTATGACAAGTATACATGCTGATAATACATCGTTTTTCTTCCTTTTCAGCTGGACAGTTCTATGAAGATTTGTGAAACACATGTTGGAGAAGAAGAAGAAAATCTATGAAACTGCACAAATTTTAGCCACTATCGCTTCAGCATTGTCTGTATTTCAAGCTTTAGGTTGGAAATGTATTTAAATCCTGTTGTAATGTCAAATTTCCTGTGACACTTTGGCATCATTTTACAAAACGTAGTGGAGCAAATAGTGAGTCCTTTCTCCGTTTTAACTGGACAGGTATTCATTTTATCCTGCAAATAATAATCCCAAGATGTTTCAGCAGTAGTAAATGTTTTAATACAAAGAAATAACTTCAATTAAACAGATTTCTGATGTTTGATTCCTTTGTCATTTACTGTGTAGGTGAGCTCATCGTCTTCTACTGTGTTCCCAGTAAAGCGTGTTCAGCTGCTTACCCACTGTACTGATTTAACCCGTGCTAATGGCTCTGAGACAAGTCTGCAACTGACTTTAGAAAACTATGAGCTCTCATGACAACAGGCTCATTAGCAGGTTTCAGAACTCTTAATTGGGTCCTGAAGATGCTGCATGGCTACAAGAAGCGTCACTCTTGGAAATAGAAAGGCATGTAAAGCTGCTGCTTATGGCAAGGCTACTTTGAAATGATGACAAACTACTTATGAAAATAGTCTCTCAAGGAGACTGTTGGATTTAAAAATGACCTCTGCAGGAAATAAAAGTAAACCCAAAGGAAGATGATTGACACATACAGGAGGGTGACCAGGTTCATGCAGGGAGGAGGGGTGGTAGCATTTAGCTAAAGTTCATAACCAAAGAAACGGGGTTAGCAGTAAATTGGGTCCAAATTCCTCAGTCATTGAAATCACAAGCAAACAACAGGAAGGCGGTCAAAGGTCAGAAGAATAATTAACTGACAATAAATGTGACATACATTCCTGTGCACCAAGGATTATATTAGACAAAGATGTATGTAGAAAGCAAATGGATGAAACTGAAGCCGCAGAGGAGGTTGAATTTTGACCCACATATTGCGTGAAAGCTTACATAACATCTCAAAAGATAATAGTAAGATAATTCAAATTTGACTGACATTTTATGGTAGTTGGTTTTGTTTACTGTGTAATACACTTTTACTAGGTTGACTCGAGGGGCAACATGAGCTGAATTGTTCCCTTTCTGTCTGAATATCTTTGGGTGACACGAGAAACGTTCCACGGTCTAATTTTAGACTCAGGGAAATAAGAGCAAACATCCTGACACCGAGCACCTGCTGCCTGCTGTCCTGCACTCACACAAACAGCCTCAGTCTGCTGGAAATGAATCCGAGGCCCAAATCCTCTCAGAGCTCCTCCGACTGTGAGCTTAGCCTCGTGTTTCGGAGAGACGATTATCTTTAATTTTCATTAATGTCGTGTTAGCACCGGTTTAGAGAAATATACCCAATGGGATACTTTCCGCAAGTTTCACCTTCGTCGTCTTGAATATTTCAAGTTGCAGCATAGAAATACCTCCCGTGATATGTTGTCTCTTTCTTGAAATTGAAACACTCTGAGATGTTTGGCTGGTTTGGAGCGAAGGTTTTACACAAATCCCTGTTGTCAAAGTGACTCCTGAAGTCACAGTGACAAGGAGGCCAGCTGACACATGAGAAGTCCCCCTTTTAAGGCTCTGGGGTTGGATATCTGGGAGGCTTCCACTGGAGCAGCTCAAAAGAGGAAAGTGTAAGATTAGCTTTGCGATAAAACTGTACCATGACCTCAATCTATCTAGATCTACGGAACTCTACAGAGCTCTTCATTGATCAGGTTGCTACAATATGAATCTGAGCAACACTTACCTGAAGTGGAGATAGGTGCAGCGAGTGTTTTGCTGGTTAGGGGGACAGAGACAATTCATTTATTTACCTTTTACAACTCTCAGTGGATAAAAAGGGCAAGAAATGAATAGAAGTATAACCTATGTGCTGGTGTTCAGGTTTTGTTCATCGCTGATTCAAGCTTACAAAATTGTGCAGAAACAAACAACACGGTAAACACTGCATTGCAAGCTCTTCCTCTCACGGATATAATGTCTGATATGCATCATGCATTTAAGATTTCAGATCGTGCTCGTGCTTCTATCAAATCCTATCCACCGTTTGCAGGTTAGCACCTGGCCGGTGGGTCAGGACCACGCTGCAGTACCACCAGAGCTTGTCAATCAACAGACACTGAGTTTGACTGGTTTACCTTCGGCGAGCGGCTGTCGGGACAAACTGCTCTCTGCTTGTTAATCCCGGCTCAGAGTGCCACATGGCCGACTCATCCTGAAGTGAACTGAAGCCTTAGGGAGCGAGCCACAGTGCCCGTGGCCACTCCAAAAATAAAACTGTTGCCTTCAGTGTGTGTTGCAGGGGCAGATGGGGCTTTCCAGGCCACCTGAGATGGCTGAGGTGCAGCCCCTACAGGCGGTCGGCAGACACCTCCACCTGAGGGAAGGTGGTCGTTTTTGTCAGACCAGTGGGGAAGAAATCCAGTTTGTAAGCAGGACATGAGCCCTTTACCTGACATCAACAAGGGCACTACAGCCTCAATCATAGCTTTAAAATAAACAACCATTCTTATGTAGTTTCTCATCTTGTTCCGCCCTTCAAAAACTGCGATGAAGCTCCATTTACAAAAGGAGGAGTTTTTCAAGGTTCTACCAAAAGCATTTTTTCTCTCAGGTTTGACTCACTTTATTTTGGCCAGATTTCTGTTTCCGGCACAGATGTAGTCCAGATAAACAGTCCTGGTACACCTAACAGAAAGCATGACTTGCAACTCGCTTTTCATCAGTAGAGAATGTGTGACTGCATTCAAAGCATCCTGTTTTCTAAAAAGCAGATTTACAATGACTTTAACGTCCTGAATGATTGCTACAATTGATGTCAAAGAAGTTGTTCTATGTATAATTATAAAGTATTTTAATAAGGTTGGAAAACTGTGAGCCTACTAAATATCTAACATCTAGATTGTGTGTCATGTAGTTGGGTAGGTAACACGTGTTTCCATGCGGTGTCTGTTCTGCAAGTGTCGCTTTATTTCATAAAACGTTACTTCCTCTTGTGTAATTTGTCACTATCAGGCTGTAGAGAGGTTGAGGAAGTGGGCCTGGGACGAGAGGATTGCTGCTTTAAAATGATGATGGGGTCGTCTGCCGATCTGCCTTCGGGCAAGGCATGTACACCAGTAACTACACCCTCTGGTAGGTTGTGGTTGCACTGTTCAGCTCGCAGGGGCAATAGATAGGTAATATTTCAATGACATGTTACTGTGTAGAATAGTTTTTTGTATGTTGTCATTTGTGTTTGAATAAAACTCTCTGCGTGTTATTTGGTATCTCTGGCTGGCTTCAAGCCGGTGCACAAAAAGCACTGATGATTACTGTGTTGTTGCACTAAAGCCTCCGACCACCAGTGGCAGTGTTGTGCAGCATTGAGCGGCAGCACTCCAGTCAGTGAGCGAGGAAGAATTTATGCACCTTGGATTTTTCCAAGGCCGTGTCCAGGGAGGGGTCTGGGGTGGCACCAGCCCCCACACAAGGCCCCTCCACTAAACTGTTGACATGTTAGCTGTCGGAGAACCGGGTGGTTTCTCAGTTAACAAAACTCGAGAGCATCCCGACAAGTTCAGGATGTTCTTCTTCTGCTTTGAGTAAGTACATTTTTATGAAATCTACTGCTCTTTTGTCCCAAGTTAACAAACATGTAAATGGTAGAAATGGTTTAGATGTACAGTCCCTTTAAAGCTGTATGATTCGAAAAACAACTGCCACCAGCTTACAGTTGTTAGAGGCTACAGCGTGTTAGCAAACAATTAGCAACATTAGCGTTCATTAGGGGTCGTGTTTCTGGCCACCTGATGAATTTAAGTGTAATATTCACTCTCCTTTTAATGTTAGTATGACAATACACCACCAGGGCTCTCTGATAGTTGCACATAGCAGTGATGGAGACTCAACTCCTGAGAAGTTTCACCAGTTCAGGGATTCACATTTTCTATTTCACTCTACAGCTTGGCCGTTATGACCAGACACTTCTCACCACCACTCTGCCCATTTACCTAATGTTGATGTTTATGCTTGTTCATGGGGATTAGCACTCTCATCCTCGTTGTTGCTCGGATCCATTAAGAGCTCCCTCAAAGAGCAAAGCCTTGCCACTAGAAACCTGAGGTTTGCAGCCTGCATTCCCCGCGTGGTTAGTTTTAGGCAACAAAAACACTTTGGTTTTGGTTAATTGTTAATAAAGTCAACATGTCCGGTCTCATGCTTCAAATCAATGTTCAACTTTTTCAATATTAAACCAAGATCGCCATCTTTCCTGAACCTTCACCTTTGTCATTTGTTCGTGTTCTCCAGAACAATTCAATTCAATTCAGTTTTATTTATATAGCGCCAATGACATCTCATGACACTTTACAAATAGAGCAGGTCTAGATCGACTCTTTATGATGTTATTACAGAGACCCAACAGTTCCCACCATGAGCAAGCACTCTGGCGACAGTGGCAAGGAAAAACTTCCTTTTAAGAGGCAGAAACCTCGAGCAGAACCAGACTCTAGGTGGGGGGGTCATCTGCTTTGACCGGTTGGGTTTGAGAGAGAGAGAGACATAGAGAGGGAGGGGGAGAGACAGATAGACAGACAGAAAGAGACAGAGAGAGAGAGACAGACGTAGAGACACAGACAGACAGACAGACAGACAGTAGCCATAGCAGCTATAATCATAATAATAATGGAAATATGACTGATAATAGTAGTTACATCTGTGATAATAGCTGAGATTAATAATAACAGCTTTAATAGTAACAGAACTACGACTAAACATAATAACTGTAGTGATGAGAGTCAGACAGGCCCATGGCAGCAGCACCCAGGTGTACCAGGACCACGATCCACAGGAACCTGCGAGACGACAAAGCACAAAGAAACTCCGGGGAAGATATAAAGTTAGTGACATTGGAGGGAGATGAATGTGTAAAGATGGAGAGGGAGAGGAGGAAAGCTCAGTGCATCATGGGAAGTCCCCCAGCAGTCTAGGCCTATAGCAGCATAACTAGGGGGCTGGTCCAGGCAGGACCTGAGCCAGCCCTTAACTATAAGGGTAACATAATAGTGTTCTCTGATCTGACACCAACATATCGACAGGAAGACAAAATATAAAACCATTGTCTGATGTTACACTGTAGTTCGTGTTTGGCATTAAAACAACATGGTTAGGGAAATGGAACGATCCTGATTACGTTTGGATCACTTTCTGATTCTGACTGAAATAAACCAACGTCTGTGTTTAAGTCTGACATTTTGAGGTTTGCTTTTACATACTGTCACACTATTTCCTCCTTCGGTCCAGATGGACATAATTAGTCGTAATTCCTGCAGCCACGAGGCTTTGTCACTTGTTGTTTACGTATTCTCTCGATGCCACACATTCATCAGGTAATCAGGTCTTTTGGCACGAGCGGCAGTGGATTTGTTTGATGATCCTCTACTGTAGACTGTAGACTGCTATTTTCAACATACTGTAGTGACTTAGAAAACATGCGGTGGTATGTATTTGTTAATACAGACTGGGTTAACACACCTTCACACCACTACAGAAAGATGCACCTCTCACAGTCCCTCTGCTGAAGTGAAGTAAAACCTCCATATTACTCTACTTACCCGACCAGACTGAACCCAGCTAAAGAGAGACCCATCGGGTAACGTGAACCACAGAAAACCAATCAGACAGGGCAAGTCTGCATATCTGGACTTGTCTGAATGCATAGCAGAGGGAGGGCTGTTGTTGTTGGGTTTTAAAAACATAATCAGTCTTGTTAGCTATGAAGCCACAAACTACAAGCAGAGAAAAAAACGTAAATGTAGACCTTATTAAACACGTTACTGTCTTTTTCTTTTGCTCCAGAAATCACATTAAAATGGGCTGATTTGTAGTGAGCGTCTGTTTTTAGTCCGGTTCTATTATTATTCTATTCTTCTGTTACTCTGTTCTGACTGAGTGTCTGACTGATCGACTGACTGGTTGATGAAGTGGCTGGTGCCCACACACACACACACACACACACACACACACACACACTTTCTCTCCATTGTCTGGATGCCAGGCTGATGTGTAACCCCCCCTCTCAGCCTTCTATCGCTGTAAATTTAGCAACAGAAGCTTCTCAGCTGCTCCTTTCCAAAACCTGAGCCCTCCTCTTCCATCCACAGTATTTCATCCATCTCCTTCTCCAGGGTCATGACTGCCCCCCCCCCTCCTCTCCCCACCTTTTCCACACATAAACATACATACTACACACACACACCTCGCTCTCATCCCACAGCCAATAAGGGCCTGATGAGCTCAAGTATCACTATAACACAAGGACTTATTCTCTGAGCGGAGCCTGCAGATTCTTACAGACCTTCATCTTCATCGCCGGAGGAGCTTCTCTTCCTCTCTGAGGTAAAACCACCACTGACAAGTGATGACCCTGACATCACTCGTCTGTACTAAACTACATGTTTCTGACTATTTGTTTCTCCTTTTAAGCCAAAATGTGGTGGTTGTAGATTTAGTTTTTGTGGCATGTGTGTGCAGCAGGCGGAGAGCCTCAGGTGTTCTGTCCTCCAACTCTGCAGGATGAAACCTCAGGAGGGACGTTTGAAATAGACTTAGACATGTTCTGCTGCATGTTCAAGATGTGTAGTTTATGTTTGGGATGGTTAACAGTCTGACCCGAGAGCAGGAGTCCAGTTTCCTGAGACCAGATTGATTTAACAGGTTAATAAAAATGTCACTTTGTCATATGTGTTTAAATCAAAATGACAACTTGAATTTATGTTTATGTACCTGTAAAGGCGGTAAGTCATCATTTGAAATGATGCAGTGAAACTTAAGAGCTCTGGAGGGAACTAGATGGATGTATTTAAGAAATCAAAGGCATATAAAGTACCATGAGATCCCTTCACTCAGCTCATACTGTCCAAAACTTCATCTCTTTAATTTAGTTTCTGACTGTTTTTACCAGCACAGATCAGCATTATCTCTAAATATTACATACATTACATTCACTTCCAAATAACATATTTGCTGCTTTGGCACTGAAGTTTAGCGTTAGATGTAAACTGTAACCTGCTGAATTGTCCATTATGAACATAATTCCTGGGGATACAGTGCTGGTAACTTGGAGAGGCTCACCGAAATCCCAACTACTCGTAGTGCTTATCTGCGGTCTTAAGCCTCAAACAGATGCTGATTCTTTGAACGCCAAAAGCCTGAACCCACACAGATTGTCTATTTAATTTATTTTTTGGTTGAAAATTCTCATATATGTGTGAATATCTGTACATATAGACACACGCATGTTCACAGACTCACAGATTTAGGTTTTTAAATGAGCAGATGTTGAATTGTCAGATTTCTGATTTAAGAAAGCCGTCTCTTTTTTTCTCCTTTGTAAATCTTCATTATATAAACCTACAGTATATATTACAGGAACTAAAAGGTTCTCCTCCTGCAACCTCCTTTCAGTATGTTGAACTCACATAGCCACAGGGGACGACCTGAAAACCAGGCCGACATTTCAGAGTATGAGGTTTTGAGATAGTGATGATACAAAAGGTCTGTTTACTGTCAGGAGCGAAATACACCTCCTTCATCCTCTCTCTCTCTGCGTCACTCTGATGTACTGCTCTATAAATCCGGCTCATATTGGCATTTCAGTCTAAATCTGCTCTTGATTGGCTCAGGATGTGGCTATCCTCTGCGCTCTCACCTGCTCCACCAGTCTGCCAGTTTCAGCGCCGAGTTTTAGTTTCAGAAAGACTCAGAAACACTTCTCAGAATTCAGTGTTCTCATACTGAAGACATGAAGTGGCCGTCCACTAAATATACAGAGTGCTGAAGTGTCGGTATGTACGGAGTGAATGCTGGACACACAGAGGTGAGGCCGCTGTCAGCTGTAAGTCCATCAAAGAGCTCGTTTGTTGGAGGAGGACGCTGATTGGCTGTTTGAGTGCAGAGGATCCTCCCTCTGGACCAAGCCGAGGGATTAAAGCAGCTATTTGGACACCGTTCCTCAGCTGATGGGTAGAAATACGATCTAGAACTAATCCTCCGAGTCCTCTGCAGCTGTGCCCACCGCTAAGCGTCAAGGAGTCATCCAAAGACACTTTACCTACCTCAGAAATAGAAAGTGAAATATAAATTGTTGGACGTTTTAATAGCTTTCCACAAAGACGGATCTTTAGCTTTAGCGGTGCACATAACAGAATTTTAAGCTCTGTGGTCGGATGTTTTTTTTGTTTTTACCAAGATGATCCTTCTTTCTTTAATGGAATAGTTAGACATTTTGGGAAATACGCTCATTTCCTTTCTTGCCGAGAGTTAGAGAAGAAGATTGACACCACGCTCACGTCTGTATGCTAAATATTAAGCTACAGCCAATTAACATAGCTTAGCATAAAGACTGGAAACAGGGGGAAACAACTAGCCTGACTCTGACAAAAGTTTAAAAAATCTCTAAAGCTCTCTAATTAACATATATATTCTATGATTATTGACAATTTCTTCATTTCTTCCTGGAGTCTTGCTGTCACCTTGGCGTTGCCAGGCAACCAGCGGAGAAAGCACGTAGCTAACCGTAAAACAACTTTTTGTTTTTACACTTTACTGTTTTTGTATGAAGTAATACAATTACATATAACATGTTAGTTAGTGAGCTTTAGAGGTGCTGGAAGGCAGATTTTTTTTTTACCTTCAGACGGAGCCGTGCTAGCTGTTTCCAGTCTTTATGCTAAGCTAAGCTAACTGGCTGCTAGCTGTAGCTTCATATGCACTGCACAGACATGAGAGTGGTACGGATCTTCTCAAGCGAATGACCACATTTCCTTTAGGTCTTTTGAGTCGTGTACCTTTTCATCAAAGAAACAGATTTCCAGTTTAATTAAAATAATGAAGCGTAAAATGGAGAAGGATAAGTTTGGTATTTCTGCAGCAGGACAAATGTCTCTGTGGGGATCAAACTCTTAACCTTTTCAAAGCCACACAGTCTCTCTGTCCGTCAACTCATCAGGCTCTTTGTCTTTTCCCTCAGGTGTGAAGTCTGCTGTCACCATGTCTGACACTGAGGAACTGTAAGTGAATCCCACACAACACACACACACACACACACACAGCTGTCTGATGTCGTTTCACCAGTTTAAACTTTATTTAAACAAACTGATGTACGGACGCCAGCTGGGATTTCATGTTTGAATGATTTTTGAATGCGTTCTCTTTCATATTTCAGGGATCAGGTCGAGGGTAAGTGACAACCACTCAGTTTGTTTAATTTCTTATGTGTGTAAGTTATATTGTGTAAAATAGGAAAGCTGCGTGACTTGTGGCTTTAAATAAAATGAGCAGAATTTGGTTTTATTTGTATTTAAAGTGTCCACACAGATTAGGAGGTGGACAAAATTAGTTTCCTTCTTTATGTTTTGTCGCCCCTAAGCAGTGATAACTTTACACTTTTTCAAAATGTAATTATGAAATGATATGTTTCTGTTGTCCCGTCTTATGCCTTGTTTTTCCAAAACTGAAGACGAGGAAGGTAAAGACGACTGAATCGAGCCGATATTTCTCCACTGTACTAATTTGTCAGTTGCCTGATTTCACCCTTATTTTGAAGTGTTTGACGCTGACACCTGCTCTTTATACAGGACACACTAACATGTGCACAGATTTAATTTAAGTTGCAGCAGGATTTTCTTAATGCAAAGTGGAAACCTCAGTTAGGTTTTATAGTCGATAAAAGTTTAACAGATTAGACTCTGAGTTGAATACATCTGCATTAAAAATAGCTTTGTCGATTTTTCACAGAATCATTAAATGCCTAAAGTTTTAGAATTTCATGTAAAATATTTAATTGTCTGTTCAAAAAGGAAGCATAGGATGTTTATTTCCTGGTGAGGGAGAAAGCTAACTTAACACCCAGCTGTCAGTCAAACACTTCCAAGTTAAAGGTGACTTTTTCTGACCGAGTGATGTTTTGAATCACGTGGCTGAGAAAAAAAAATGTCATTGAGCTTCATGGAGCTCTGCATTTTGTTTTTTCTTGGCATGTGACATGTTTACACTGTTTATGTCACATCAATGCAACTGTCATTGACCTCATTCACACAACGGCCATAGTTTCAACAGTGGAGGTGGGAAAGTACCTGGAAAAAAAATCACACTGGCAGCAAAAAAGTCAGTCACATCACAATACAATTAGCAACAAGTTAGCTAGCAGTCTAGCCACTGTTCCACTAGCTGAGAACTCTTTATTTAACTTTTATTTAGGGTTTCTATCGCTGGTCACGTGCGCCTGGGTTTACTATCTATATTTTATTATTAATTTGAGATTAATTAGCTTCTACTTAGCCTACTATTTAAACCATTCAGTAGGCTAGTTGTTTTACCCACGTCACTGTAATTGTTTTCTCCCATAGTTTTTAGAAAAGATTAATTAATTTATTTATTATTCGTCATTATCTATGCTGACTGCACTACACAACATACAGTTGAATAATGTTAGTAATTTGAGTTATCATTCATTACTTCCGGAACAGACAAAAAGTGCCCACTGAGAGGCTTGTGTAAATATTCTTCATATATTTATTAAAACATAAAGCATCTTTCTATAGGCTTCATCAGATTTTCTGTGTGATGATTTGCTTTTGTTACATACAGTCTGTGAACAAAGCAATGCTGCTAATATTAAAATATTATTCCTTCATGTTATCACTTAAAAAGTACAGACCGACAGAAGTCGCAGAAGTCATTCAATTCAACCTTAGGTTTTGTCAATAATAGATTATAGAGAAGATACATAGATAGATAAGAGAAAATTATTAGAATAACTGAATTTACCAGACAAAGTTTACCTACCAAAGCTCTGATGATCTGGAGATAAATATAATCAGCCTCTGTGGCTGCTCTGGGCTTCCATACAAGGCCACTGTTTTGTACACAACAACAGCACAAAACTGACTGCTAGTTTTCCACCTCAACAGTTTAAAATGGCTTCTGTGTGAAAGGTCAACTGACTCTCTCTCATCATCATGTGTTTCTCTCTCTCCAGCAGCTCTGTCCCTCGCTCACGCATCCATCCTCTCTGTAACTAAAGTAATCTCTCACTTTTGGTTTCTAATGGCTCTGTCATGTCTGTGGTCTTCATTAACGGCCTTCTCCGACACCCTCCCTCTTCCCGGCGGTTTGGTGCATGCTGCGTGCCCGTAGCCCAGGAGGAGGTAGTAGAAGTAGAAGTAGCCCCTGAGGCGGAGGCCCAGGTAGAAGCAGAGCCAGAGGTAGAGCCTGAACCAGAACCAGAGCCAGAGCCACAGGAGGTGGTGCAGCAGGTGGTTCATGATGAGGAAGGTACGTGGCATGGGCAAGTGCGTTCACCCTTCTCCTGCAGGACATCCAGCACTCTGCTCTGTAGGACAGACAGTCCTGTCAACACCAACACGCTGCAAAACGTATCCTGCCTGACAAGACACAGTGTTGAGTCTTAAAGGACGAGGCGGCATGATTGGAGTTTCTGCTCATCTTTTATATTTTACGTCCCTTCCATGTTAATTCTGCTTTTACCTTTTGAAAGATATTTTTAATAGATTTTTTCATCAAAATGCTATTTCCAAGGTTAGAAATAGCCTCGCTGGCGGCATGACTTACGGATGCAGGAGCCCACAATTGCTTTTTGCATAGTTGCGCTTATGATTTCCATATTTTCTTATAATAATAACAGTAATAATTGAATAATAACAATGCATTCTTTATGTTAGGCCCTTCCTCACAGTGCAGCTCTCCACCTACAGTCTGTAGAAAATAAATTAAGCCAGTTACAGAGTTTAAATATATTTTATATAGGTGCCCAGTCATGTCATCACTTTGTGGTACAACAATAGCTGTAATATGATGTTTTACAAACCAAAACCCCACTTTATTTGTTTTTGTGCTTCTATGGCAGCATTTTAAACTTTGAAACCGTAATTTACACGAAGGATTCTGTTAATGAAGTTGCTAGCTAGCTAGCGTTCTGTCTTTCCTGCATGATGTTATCGAAGCGCAGATGGTCACACGTCAACTATTACAATACAATAAAGAAAAAAGCTGCTGAAATTACATTGTTTGGCCATGTTACCACTGCTACTACAGTCAAGTCTTCTTCTTCTTCTTTTTCAGAGTAGATGTACTGGTTTTAAAGTGATGTAAAGTTGTACGGGAGGGCTAGAAAAGAGCAGAAACTCTAATCATATTAAAACGGGTGTCGAAGGCTTTATTTTCCCTGACGCGGTGATAGAAATCTGCCAGGTATTTCTAGTTTAGACTCATATTATGTGTTCTCTGGTGGAGCGATCCGGAGATAGTAGATGTCATGCTGCAGTGCTGCTATATCACACTCTGCTGACATCTGAAGACCCCACTTGTCTTGTCAGGTTTGATATTTTTGCAGTTCACTGATGTAGCTCCCGTTTAGCCCTTTCCACTGGAGTTACCTCCTCTTCATAACTGCCCACTAAAGTAAGAATTTGTGAAGTGTCGGGATGCATTCCCAGCAGGAACAGATGGTCTTAATTCTCTGTAAAAACCAAAACAACAAACAGAAAACCCACATGCTATCTAGCTAAATTTAGCTGCAGCATGCTAGATAGCAGCTGCACATCTCCTCCAAATTTTGGAGTGCGTTAAACATACAATGCAGCTGATTAAGCCAATTGAATGGTTCAGAGTTACATTAACCCCAGTGGTGGAATGTAACTAAGTGCATTTACTCAAGTACTGTACTTAAGTACAATTTGTACTTTATACTTGTACTTTACTTGAGTATTTCAGTTTTATGCTACTTTATACTTCTACTCCACTACATTTCAGAGGGAAATATAGTTGTAGTATAGTACTTTTTTTACTCCACTACATTTATTTGACACTTCGTAGTTACTTTTTACATAAAACCACATATGATGTTGTATGAAATGATGCAGCACTACGCTACTAATCTACCCAGTAGTATACAAAGTATCTAGAACTACATTGACGAACTACAACGTTAAAATGCTTGTACATGTATTTGTTATAAATACATACATGAAAACAGAATAATAGAGTAACTTTCAAAGGAACCAGTACATTTTGCTGATAATACTTAGGGAAGTAATGTTTGAATTCAGGACATTTACTTATTTTTAGATATGTTATTTCTACTTTTACTTAAGTAAAGGATCTGAGTGCTTCTTCCACCATTGATTCAATCATATAGTTATCAGAGAAACCCACGTTCACTCCGTCATACCAAAGCAGAGAAGTTACACACCCATGTTAAAAAATAAGGTCAGATGCAGACTTGTGTTTGTTCCAGGTCTCTGTCAGTCTGAATCGGTTACACTCACCGCTGGGGTTTGTGTTTGAGCAGGAGAACAAGTCATCAAGGCCTCACTGTAAAGAGAAACATATTTGACATCATGGCCTGGGAAATCATGGAGATGAGAGTTAATACTCCAGTTCTAGAGGCAGACACTGTAGAATAAACTGTCCCTTTCCAGAATAACTTATTGCCTCTTAACCACACAAGGACCCATCAGAAATACACAGGTGTTCTTCAGATACCAAACGCAAAGGGTTCCTTGAAGAAGCCCGAGACGGTAGTTCCGCAAACATTTATCATTGTGGAGCTTTTCAAAAAAACCTTTTAGAGAACCTCATTTTGGATTGCCTCGCTAGCAGATGGTTGGTCGGTCTGTCCGTCTGTCTGTCCCACACTTTTGGTCCAGGCCAAGATCTTTGCCCAAATTGCTATGACATTTGTGATATTCATGGTCAACCAGATGATAATTCTGAGTGTTTGTGTAGATCCACGTTTCAGTCAAAGTTTCTCATTGACAAACAATTTGGTCCATCGTGAGATATTTTTGCTGTAGATATTCAGAGTACCAGCGACACCCTCAAAACAAATTACAAACAGAATGGTAAAATAATCCATTTGTTCATCCATTCCAGCGTCACTAGTTAGGCAACACACATCAGCAGGGTATGACACGTCCAAACACTTGGTTTACCTGGTCTACATGGCTTTCTGTGTAAGCACACACACCTGCAGCATCAACATACCGTCCTATTCTCCAGCCTCAACGCAGCAGGTTTATGACATTTGCTTCCCGGACCAGTGTGGCATGACAAGGCCAGTGTGCATTGCACTTTAGTCTTGTTCTAACGAAGAACACTAAAGTGCCTTGTGGTGTCTTCGGGTTCCTCGAAGAACCCCCATGAACCCTTGTTTGTTTGTTTTTTAGAGTGCACTGCAGCAAACATCTTTGCTTTATAAAATGTTATTTTATAAGTTATCACATCACATCCCCATCAGTGCTAGCTGACACACAACCAAAAAAAAACATTTTGTCCTGTTTCCAGCATTATTGCTCAGTTTCAGATGTGTGTTTTCAATATGTGCATATAAATGTTGAAAGGGAGAAGAAGAAAATCAGCTGCCTTTACATGAATCAACCGCCCCGTCTCATCCATGTCTATGTCTCATTTTGTTATTAATGACTATCGCCATTGTTCAAGGCCAAAGCAAAAAGGATGATGGGTAATTTCAGTCATGTAGAAGCTGTTTTCTTTGCCTCCCTTCAGTCAATGTTTAGCATCTTTTCTTTTTTTTTTCTGTGTGTAGAAGAGTGAGACTGGCAAACTGCTCTCAAGCATTTACATTGGGGTGTTTTGATGCAAAGCAATATTCAAGTGTGTTTAAATGCTTTTGTGATCTGTACAAACTGTTTCACACAGATGGAGTCACTGCAGAAGTCCCAGGCTTTACTGTACGCTCGCTGAACTAATGCTTTGATTTTGCTGCTTCAGCAGTGTTGGTTTCTAAAAGTCTAGTTTCAGGGAGGAACAGCTGACTGACGATGTTGCCGACCGCTAGTATGGAAGACTTACGATATATAAACAAATCAAACAAGGGGAAAAAGTGAAATAAAATACACGTTTTAAGATGCATTTCCTTTGTGTATGTTATAGTTGAATGAAAACCATATGTTAATAGGCAAATTATTTAGCTTTTTTCTTTAATAACTGAATTAATTTTCATGAATAACTACCATGTTTGGGGTAAAATCCTCATAATTCTCCCTCAATTAGTCCAAACAGCATAGAAAATAACTGGGGCTTAGCCAGTAGTGATGACCCATCACGGTGAAATGAGGAGCTGTAATCAGAAAGCTGTTATTAGGGAAATAAACGTTTGTGTTTTAAAGAAATTCACAAGAATATCCTTAGTGATATGCAGCCAGAAGGAACACACAGTTTCCTGTCAAAATAAAACCTCAGGGATGTTAGGAAAGTAAGAGCTGCCTGCAGGATTAAAGCATGACATGACACGGGACTTCTGCAGCCACGTCCACAATATGAACGCCCCAATCGGGTAAATGTGCTTCATAAGCTGTGCAGTAAAGAGGACAGGCCGACCACTAATGATCTCTGTTCTGCTCTTGCTTCGGACGCTTGCTGCATGCAGACGCCTATGAAGAAGAAGGTATGTTGATTTGTATTCTTCTCTGTTTCTGTTTCCCCCGTCGGTCAGGGATGAATTATTCAAACTGCGTGCATTTGTTTGTTTGATCTTCCTTGAGGGAAAGGCAGAATTGTATCTGTTGGCTTTAGTCGTCAGAGGTGACGTGGAGGAGCATGGTGAAGGATGCACTGCTCATCTCTGCTTCTTCTCTTCTTTGCATGAATGTGTCCTTCCAGGGGAGGAGGGAGATCAAGATGGTAGTTTGTATTTCCTGCTGAGTCGCTGTTGCTTTGCCTGCGTTTTCCTCCCGTGTTGTCTGTCTTTTCTTAGTGTGAGGGTCCCGTTTAAAAATACAAATAAAAAGCTAATCACAAACTTGGTTATTTGTAACTGTTAAAATCCTGGTTGTGTTTTTTTTATTATTTTTTTTTTTTACCATGCACATCAATTAACAGTAATTACACTGTCAAACTCCCTGTTGTGAAAAGTGTGCAATGACGTATGTTCCGAAAATTTAACTATTAAATAGTTTATGTGGTGATTCACGGCACACAACGTACTGATCCTGATTAGCACTTCAAATGTCTCAGATTATATCGGTTTGATTTACACACTAATGCACAACAAATTAACACTGTGGAATCGAGAAACCAGGCTAACACACAGGGATTGGACCGCTGATCATGAAAAGTGTTGCTACATTGAGACTTACTCAAATGACTTTGATCTGTTGGAGGTGTGAAACAACTTGCAGCCCTCAGATGTAACTCAGCTTGTCCACATGGATCCCCCCCCCCCCAATTAACCAGTAGATCTTTTAGTCTTTGTCTCTCTCCATATCTGTGTTTCTAACAGCTTCATCTCTCTCTCTTCTCTCCCTGTTGCTGTTTTAACGCTGAAAAAAATACCCAGAGGAGAAGCCGAAGTTCAAGTGAGAACATTTATTGTCTTTCATCAGAGGCAGCTGGCAGCTTTGAGTTACTTGTTGTTATAATTTGAATGTTATTTCCTTCAACAGACCCACTGCCCCAAAGATCCCTGATGGCGAAAAAGTGGACTTTGATGTGAGTGGACTTGATTTCGTTGACTGATATCCATCCAGGGAACGATAAAGTTAAATTGAAATCATCATCGTTACACTTAAACAAGGAGGTCTGAGATCAGTTCCAGTCCAATTGTGGTGCAGTCAGAATACATACCGTCCTCCCACAGGAGAGAAAATCAGACAGCATCATTCACTCAGCAGACAGTCCTGCACTGTTAGCGAGAAAAGTGATGTGATAAAAATCAGAAAATAAATGTGGAGGCAACCACAACATGGATCAGAACAACAGTGAACAAGTGTAAAAGAAAGCGGGGGTTAGGGTGGCGGGGGAGAAACACAAGCTCACAGTAAAGTGTAAACTACAGTTCACCATTGTTTTTGTGTCCTCCCAAGACCTTTTTTCTTTAGTTAGAGAATTAAAAGTTACACTAGAAAATGATTGCAAATTGTTTCTGCATCCAAATCGAAGACTTTCGGAAACATAATATTGCAAGTTGAAAAATCAAATAATCACCTTTGTATCTCCTGAATGTCCCTCACGCAGATGGAGAAGTTTTCAACTCATGAAACCAAACGATCGCAAATTCAAGTCATTGTCAAATCGCTCCCGACGGTCAAGCCAGCGCCCTGCATGGCAGCTCGTTGCCATCGGCGTGTGAAGGAGTGAATGAATAAATCAAATAAAAGCGCTATATGTGAATGCAGCGGCTGTAGGGGGGCAGCTGCAGCTTTTGTTCGTATTTACTAAGTAACCATAAAAGAATAATTAACCAAACACTTCTGCGCTCATCGTCTCTTGTGAGCGCTTCTTATTCACTTCCAGAGGCCTCTTTTTTTTAATCAGCGTGGGTCTGGAGCCAGCAGCCTCTGTCCTGTTTGTTGACTGCTGTCTCCTGTCTGTCTCTCACAGGACATCCAGAAGAAACGTCAAAACAAAGACCTGATTGAGCTGCAGTCGCTGATCGACGCTCACTTCGAGTGCAGGAAGAAGGAGGAGGAGGAGCTGCTCGGGCTCAAAGGAAGAATTGTGAGTTTTTACTCATGTAAAAAATATACATTACACATTTTCTATTTGTACTTTCATAATCAGGTTTGTTTTAAATATCACAGCAGTCCCAGATTATGTGGAAATAAACTACAAAATAAAGCATTAGAGTTCATTTCTGCACATGACAGAAAAGCATCGCAGCGTTGTGTTTTGATTTCCAGGAGAAACGTCGCGCTGAGCGAGCCGAGCAGCAGAGGATTCGTGCCGAGAAGGATAAAGAGCGACAGGCCAGGCGGGAGGTACACAGCTGCCACAGTTTTCACAACACACCTCAGTCTGCAACTTCGTTCTTCTGATTCTGTCAACAGATTCAAACCGTTTCACGTAGATTCACCTTCACAAATATCCATCACTTCAGAGTAACACCAGGCTGAAAGGCAGCGTCACACTGACCTCTTCAGGTTATCACACTACACCCAGCAATGATGTCAGAGTGTACTGACCACACCCTGAGTACATTTCTACATCGCTGCAACGAGATGATGAGTGATGGAGGTTTTCAGACGCTGATAAGTTCTTTGAACCTTTTGTGGACATAACTGACAAAAGGAAAAAAATAAAAGACGAGCGGTTGACTTTCCACTTGTCATGCTGTCGAATTGATATTTTAAAATGAATTTTACAGGCTGAGCGGCAGAGAAAGGAGGAGGCCGACGCCCACAGGAAGGCTGAGGATGAAGCCAAGAAGAAGATAGCACTGAGCAGCATGGGGTCGGGCTTCAGCAGCAGCCTGCAGAGGGTACTTTGTTTCTTCATTTCTTTTATCCCTTTTTTGTTGTCGTGATTTCATATTTTTGCTTCAACTTCATACAAAACAGGCAGCAACATGTTGTGTGTTTGTGACGACGTGGCGTTTTAACTAGCTGGACGTTTCTAGGTCGACCAGAGGAGAGGCAAGAAGCAGACTGAAAGAGAAAAGAAGAAGAAGATTATGGCAGACAGATGCAAACCCCTGAACATCGACGATTTCAGCGAGGACAAGCTGAGGTAACCCAAAATTGTTTTTTTTTGTGAAATCAGGAGAGGACAGTTTCTGGAAACTTGCAAAATCTTCAAAACAGGCAACAGTAAATATGTCTTCCCTCAAAATGAAGGTGCTTCCCTGTGTGGACCAAACAGTCCGACCTGTTACGCCCGATAAAACTAAGAGAAAAAAAGATCCTGCCTGAGAATCATCACATTTTTACGTTTTCTTCAGCGTCAAATTAATCCACACTTTTAACGGTGCCTATTGGCAAACAAATGTAGGCTTAAAAAACAAGTGACAGCATAACTCTGACTGAATCCATGGCAACATTATACTTCCTGTTTACCGAGCATTATGGGCACTGTTGTCCAGAAACAAAGCGCATGATTATCCCCAAACAGAAATAAGACAAAGAATAATATTAGGGGTGATGAGATCCATTGCAAACATCCAAATGCACTTTTATATATACTTTTTATACATTACTAAGGCTAAAGCAGAAGGTCCCAATAACATGGTTCTTATATCTCTGGAGCACTGACATGTTCCTTTATCCATTCAGTACAGATATTTACCCTTTGTTGAACACCTACGGACATACAAACACAAAACAAAGAAATAGAAACGGTCCTAAAACCTGTACAGTACAGCTCACATGCAAACATGCAAATACACAGTTGAGTGTCTCAAGAGAAAAACGCTTTCTCTGATTTCTCTGATTTCTCTGATTTCGCCCCAGACTCATTTGCATGAAGCAGCAGGTTATTTTCAGCTGCTTTAGAAGATCACTGATTGATTGAATGTTTGGTTCCTGGTTTGTGATTGTCAGGGACAAGGCGAAGGAGCTGTGGGAGTGGCTGCACAGCCTGGAGGAAATTAAATACGACCACTGCGAGGCGCTCAAGAGACAGAGATACGAGGTCAGTTAGGAAAGGTTGTGTCTAGATATTCAAATTACCACCTCTTGTTAATGTACCATTATTTACCGTGAGAGTGTGGTTTTTATTACCACATCAAATACTACAGTCTTTTCTTTTCTTTGGATGAATGTGTGATGAATGACGTGTATTTATCTGGGCAGTGGGGATGAGTTTGGATGTGTAGGATGTGTAGTTTGGTCCACTTACTTGGTTGTGTTCAGTTGCTGGTATCTTAATGTGGATAAAAAGTTGCGTGTTGCAGCTTTAAACAGAAGTCCTGAAGGTGTGTCGGCTTCAAACACAGCTGTCTGTCTTTCAGGTGATCTCTCTCAGAAACCGCATCGATGAGCTGCAGAAACAGTAAGTAACTCTGTGTCAACATAAACAAACAGACGCTGCGTCACAGTTTCATACTAGATGTTTATTCTGTCTGTAAGTGCACTATGTTGTGAGGGTGAATTATTAGTGAAAACAGTGAGAAGAAATTTAATGAAAACTAAAAGATTAAAGAAAGAAAGAACGAATAAATAAAAAGAATAAATTAAATATTAGTTCATTGTAGGTCCATGATTTTCACCAGTCGGCCCAAGTCTGGACACTAGAGGGCATATTATATATATATATAGATATATATATATATGAAGGGCCACTGAACAGATGTGACTTTGTTTTTGCACTTTGCGCTTTGCAGCAGCAAGAAGGGAGCCGCCTCGCGCCGCAGGAAGTGAGCGTCTCCTGAGTGACGGTCAGGCCGGACAGGAGGCGCGTCCCCTCGGCTACAGCAGCGGCTCAGACCCCGTCGACTCCCGCAGCTCCGGAACAAAGGCAACAACTGTCTTACCGCCTGTCTGCTTGTTGGTTTTCTGGTTTTCTGGATGAATTTAGCTCCAATAAAGAAATGTTTCAAAATGTAATCACTGTGTTTGTGTAAAAGAGATTCAGAGAATAAAATGCCAGAATGATTAACCCCCCCCCCAGTCTGTATACGTTTGTGTCTATCAATCTGTTTGATCGATCTCATTGATTATGGACTTAACAAACCGAGATAACTGAAGATAATCACACCACTAACCTTTTGATTATTGATGTTATTATATAGTATCGTTGAGCCTAAATGTTATTTGACATTAACAGTCTGCTTTATTGGAAATGTATGAATTGGGAGAAATAACCATAAAATCTGAGCCAACTCAAACAGCCTCAGGTGAAGTCCACGGCCTTCATCATCATATCACAAAGTGTTATTGAGACGTTGCTGTTTGGGTTCATTTTGGAAGATTTCTGTTTTGAAACAGTTGACTGTCCTTTAACTCTGATTTTCATCTCAAATGTCACCGAAACAGCTTCAGGGTCATTTCTCTTCCACATAGTTGAACTTTGTTGTACAATGTGTACAGTAAGTAAAATATTCAAACTTACTGAGGTATTGATATTATTTATGGCAGCGTGAGAATACTCACACACACTCTTACACACACTTCCCTATAATTTGTCATCTTTGGAAACATTAGAATCACCACTACAATTGAAGTTTGTATACTTTCAGCTGCTATAATCAATATTATATATATTATATATATATATAATATTATAATATACAGACAGAGGGTCATCATCAGACTCCGGTTGTTTTTGTTTTATGTCATTGTTTTGGTTTTTTTCAGCAACTTGACGGTAATGACGGTTTAAATAAAGTTTAGCTGCATGTTCGTCACAAAGGAGGAAACACACACAGCACTCATAATGCCAGCAGAATGAATCAATAAATATCGGATCAATTAATAAATATTGGATGAGATGAAAGTCAGAATATAAATATTTCTTTATTAAAATGTCATTCACTCATAAATAATATATAGAAACATGTGACACAACAATCCCATCATCCCTTGTGTCTGTATGTGTGTGAGTCCTATGAATATAGCTCTTATTTACACACAAAATGGTCCTCGGTTATTAAATCTGCTGCAGAGATTAAGATTAAGAAAGTGACGCAGAAGTCTGGAGAAACTCTAAAAGTCTGTATAAGTTTGTCTTCTGGCTTCTTGTGGAATATGAGTCCTCGGCTGCGTCGGCTTCAGAGCGGCTCGTAGATGCTGTTGGGTTCAGCAGAGGGACTGGAGCCTGCAGGGCTGCTCTGAGGCGATCCGGGGCCCCGGGGGACCACGCTGTCGCCCGGGGGGGCCACAGCTGGATCTGTGCTTATCCGCTCCACGATGCTCGACAAACAGTCCAAACTGGAAATGAGCGAGCAGCGTTTACTGCTGCCGGAATCTGCGAGAAAGAAAGAGGAAAAATCAGTTTTTACTCAGGCGTTAACTACATTTTTCATTTCAAACATTTTAATGAGAAATATGTCATGTTAGGAGGAGCTGCTCATATTAAAGAACAACCAGGTCAGGAAATTATCATCAGTTATCATTATCATAGAATATTGTAGGATGTATCACAGAAAGCAGACGCGTTTACATACACAGAAGTGGAAACACATCATAATGAAAACTGACCGTCTGCTGTCTGGCTGCAGTAAGAACCGTCACTGTTTTCACTTCTGGACGAACACGGAGAGATGAAATCCATCTGGAAACAAATCAATCAAGTCGATTTCAGTCACCGAACCAAACATCAATGATCAAATTTAAGTATTTGAAACTGACTGACTGTTTCAAACAAGGAAGAAGTGCATTTATTGTGGTTTAGTATCAAACATTCAAAAGTCAAAAAAATGGCCTAAAATGTGATTTTTAAGTTGATTTTAAAGGTCCTCTTCATTGAAAATGTATTGAAGCACTGTGGCCAAAAATAATTATCCCAAACACATTCCAAACATTTCATGAGGCAGCACATGAACTGTTCAGCTGTCCGTGGACTCACCATGCCATCGGAGCAGTTGGAGCGGGGGCTGGAGGCGTCCGAATCCCCGCTGTAGTGCTCCAGCGGCGGGTAGAAGCCGTCGTCCCGGCCGGCCCTCAGCAGCGCCTGCAGGGACTCGATGTAGCTGATCGCGTTGCGCAGGATCTCCACTTTGGGCAGCCGCTGGTTTGGATTGGAGGCCGTGCAGCGCTTCAGGGTCTCGAAGGCGTCGTTGACCTTACTGAGCCGTCGCCTTTCCCGCATCGTTGCCGCTTTCCTCCGGTCTTCGTGTGTTGTTTTTCTCTTGCAGGCCTTGCAGGCCCAAAGCAGGCAGTGCCCCGCCTGGTGGGGGCCCCCGGGAGCCCTCACGTGCTCGTCCTCCTCCTCTGCGATGGGGACGTGGTGGTGGCGATGGTGATGAAGATGGTCCTCTGACTTCAGCAGGCCGGCGTGCGTCAGCCGGGCGTCCAGGTCATCAAAAAAGTTCATGTCGCCGGTGCTGAAGCAGGGGTCATCGTAGAGGTCGTCGGCAGAGGAGAGAGGGAAGGGAAGGTCGGACAGATCCATCCAGAAGATTCCCCGAGAGCCACGAGACGGTGAAGAGTCTCCTGAAAAGTTCCTCTAATGACCGAGGAAGGAAAAGTCCCAACAAAGTGTCTTCTTTTGTAGAACTAGAAAGAATATAAAAGAAAGGAGGAAAAAGAAAAGCGTCTCTTAAAGTCTCCGGTCAGAGTCAGCTGACCTGATGAAGAAGAGTAGAAACTGTCTGCAGAGGAGATCAGAGCTTTTAAAGGGCCAGTCTGTGAAACTTCAGCTCCTCTTGGCTCCGGCTGTCTTTATAAAGGAGTCAAAGTGTAGGCGGGGCTCTGGTGTGAGTGACCAATGGTCTGAGGGGTGTGTGTGTGTGTGTGTGTGTGTGTGTGTGTGTGTGTGTGTGTGTGGAGAGGGGGGGGGGGGGGGGCAGTGAGGTGAAACTCAGCAACAAAAAGGAAGCAATAAAAAAGCAATTGAGTCTATGTTAAGAATCAGAAAAGCAGCTCCATCGCACGATTAGAGGTCAAAAACTCCACGGGGAACCTTGAAATGAGAAAACACAAATATACAGAAAACTCCTTTAAGCTTCATCTGTTTCTATATTTTCTTTAATCAGGTAATAAAATCCTGAATTGAGGCAGGTCAGTCTTCATCCTGTCTCCACTAAAGCACCATGTTTTTGGCTTTTTAAGGACAAAGGTTTAAACTAAAATGACTCTTTGAGATGTTTTAGGTATTTCTTTAGTGTTTAGATTCACTCACGATGGATTCTGTAAATCAAATGTTAAAACTCGTCATTCGACTGCATTAAACGACTTTTTAAGACGAACATGTTGCAGTGCAGTTTTGTTTATTAAGTGTTAAACTGGACATTTACACGTGATAAGTTTGCAATGTACTGGTTACAATATCGTTATCATAATTGTAATTGATAATTCGGTAAGGATATTATTATTATTATTATTATTATAACTGTGATAGAATAGTAAGACTGAAGTCTTCATATTATTAATTTGAAGCACAAAAATACAAAATGTCTTTTCGAACTCTTTGTGTCTAAAATGAAATAAGAGTTACTGCTTCTTATTTATTAATTTATGTTGGTGTTTATCGTACAATCAATTAAGCCACTTAAACAATTTTCTGGTGTTTAAGTGTCTTTAATTGTGACCTCATGCTGTGTCTAAAAATCAAAGACTGAAGAACAATTAATGTCGATTATTCAGACAAAGTGTAAGTTTAAGTACGCGTACTTTTAATATATTCTTGATTGAAACTTTCCACCAATCACAGCGTTTAAATTAAAACAACAGTACACGTCAATGCACTGCGACATTATGGGAGCGGAGCTGTAATATCACAGCGATGTGACTGCTAAGTGCTTCAGTCTGCTGTCCTGCTGAGGAGGTCATAATGTCACACAGTTGTCAGGTCTCTGATCTGAAGAGACAAAGAGTGTGTGTGTGTGTGTGTGTGTGTGGACAGAGAGAGAGAGGGTCGTCACTGGACAACAGTTTAAGACAATTTGTCCAAACAGGTAAAATGATCTCAACTCACAGACTGATTTTCATTTGTTCTTGAGTTGAAGCGGTCGTCTGTTTCTGTCTCTGGTACATTTTGTCTTTGTGTCTTTAAACGCTGCTGAAATCACAATGGCGTCACATTAATGTACCGTCTTCTACAGAGCCTCATCTTTTTTTAGGTCAACTTACATATGAATATGTGGGGAATGTGTGAGGTCAACCAGCCAGTCAAGTTTCTTTACAGTTAATTACGTGAGCCTTTGACCAAAACTTTATTTTTTAAACAAGTAACCTATTTTAAATATAACACTCAATTCAAAATAGCTCATTTTAATCTAACCCTTACAATCTGAAAGAAAAGTTACCTTGTTATTAGATGAAAATCTAAACTTGTAGTTTTGTTACAAAAGACAGAACAATTTGCTTTTCATAGAATATGAAACTTATCAAATTCAGATTCAGATTTAACAGTTCCTCTGATTGAGTATTTGTACATGTTCTGTGTTTGTTTACTTGCTTGTTTTCTTGTAAACGTGTTTTGTGTTTAATCATGTGTTTGTTGTCGCGTAGATGTGAGATTTTTCACAGCCTCAGAGATATAAAGTCGAGGGTGTGGGACACAACAGCTCACAGCACAGACTCCTCGCTGCTTAATGGGGAGGCAGTCCGTTAAATTTAGCAGCTCGTGAAATTTAAGACAAGTGCCCTTTTAACTGAGGCTGGTATCATTTGGAATATCCCCCGACTCTCAAACCCCCTCCTCTGCTGGGGACACATTCAAATAAACCAAAAGAACATGAACCTGAACGCAGCATAATGTTGAACCTCTCCAGCTCTGTTAAAATGTTAAATACACTGAAGTACAAGACGAAAGGTCACATACGAAATGAGCAAACAAATACATATTTCAAGTAGTTTGCAGCATAAAATGCTCCCAAAAGGTTTTGTAAATCTGACGCTTCTATATGGAAATTGTGTGTTTTTTGTGTTTATTTTTCTTTTTTTGTCCAGTACGGGCTGCAGATCATTCAGGCAGGTTAATGACAGGGCTACTGTCTATAATTATAACATAATTATATTATTATATCATTAAAATCTGCTGGGATTTATTTTATTCTCCAGTCATTATAAAATAGACTTAAAGGACACAGCTGTCGTTATTTAACATTTTGCTTATTGTCAACAAAATACTGGAGGAAAGGAGGAAATAGTGCATTTGTTGGGGACTATTTTCAGCGGCGGATTAATCAACATTTGGTGCTCTAGTGAGTATTTGGGGCAGCAGGACGGTGTGTGTGTGTGTGTGTGACTGAGTCAGCATAAACTACAGAGTGTGTGTTGATGGTGATGAAGGAACATGTGGCTCACTGATGTGTTTTAATAGTTTTTATGGCTCAGAGGAAGAAGATATATATCATTCTGTGATACACCCACAATAGAGTTGTTTACTATGAGAAACATATAGAATATCACCACATTTGTCCTTTGATTTAACTCAATAGATGAGGTTTCAGTTCAGAGGTTCCTCCGTGATCACAGCCTCAGACGCTGCTCGGTACTCTTTGCAGCTGGATCACTGCCCGAAGGCTTCGGACTCAGTGTGGTTTAAGACATCTGAGCAAGCAGCCAATCAGAGGTCAGATAAGGGCAGAGCAGTGACCAATCCCTGTCCAGCAATGAAACAGGTTGAAGCTAAGACATTTTGAATGTGTGTAAACATACATCTATGTACAGTTAGAGAACTACTAACACTGCTTTGTACACATATATATCAAAGCACATTTACATTGGCTATCCACACACACACACACACACACACACACACACACACACACACACGTATGAAGCTATATGAACACTAAAGATAATTTGCTTTCTCTTCTGTTCTCTCTTTAAATGTACATGTTCTATATATTCTCTATATATGATTGAACACTTTTCCTCGTGTACATATCCACTGTTTATATTCACTTTTTATATTCACATTTAACACAAAGTAAAGCCAAAATAGCTTCAACCACACTTTAAGTGTTTATTACTGTAACGCTGTCAGACACACTGAGTGAGTCACTCCTGATCTTGTGATACTCTGCTGGTATTTTCATGTGTTTTTTTTGATGATTTGTAGAGAAATTCTCTGCTTTTCAGTCTTACCACCCCTCCTCGATTCCTCAAAATCCTAATCATAAACTGTATGAGTGTGATGCCGGGAAACAATACTCCTCCGCACTCCTCCGTCCCCTCTTACGCCACCATCTTGCATCAGCCACACCTTTGTTTTCATATTAGATGTGTGGGAGGTTCGGCGTGCACGGACTGTGTGCGTGCCACTTTACACAAGTCATGAATGTTTATCTTTTGACTTAAAAACACAAATGTTAAAAGCATCCACGCTATGTGAGATTATGATGCTGATGTCTATGGACGGATGATCTGAGGAGATGAAAGCAACTTTTTACAAGTAAAAACCTTGTAAAGCGCTTCAGATAGAGGCTGTAATAATTCACCAAGTATCACTATTACAATAATACTATCTTCATTCTAATGTCAACTGACTATTGACTATCACTAAATTAAAAAGGGATCCATTCTGCAGAGCATTGTCAGCCAAAGGTTTAATGACCTGCTGTCCCTGTCAATCAGGTACAGGACTCACTTTCTCAAATGGCTGAAATCCCGTTTGAGGACTTTTCAACTAAAAACCTAACGGACAGAAACTGGATATTTAGTTCTGCAGTTCTGCAGAACCAACAGCGTCCGTCCTCAACCCAGACGTTCTCTGCTTTTTGAGTTTGGCTGAAGCTCTTAATCCCATTTCCGTCGGCTCCGCGTTACAGCGAACGCCTCATGTTTCATATGGACCTTTGAATATCCCACCAGGGACTGATACCAGATCAGTTTATAGCGTCGGGTACCAGGCGAGGATGTTTCTATTAATCTGTTAAAGGCTGTGTGTTGTTCTGCTGTTGTGTTGGATTTGATTTGTTTATGTAAACTTATATATATGTACTATATCTTATAGTGTTTCGTGATACGACTGTATTATGAGACATGAAAACTAGAATATAACTTTATTGGTGCACCGTCAACAATTTAGTCCTTAATTATCAGCTGCAACTAATGACTAATTATTCTACTAGTTTTCTTGATAAATCCATTAATGATTTAATCCGTAAAAGTTTGATGCCCAGAGTTTCCAGAGTTTATATTTTTAATCAGCAGACACAAAAAAGGAACTGAACAAACTAAAACAAAACAACGAACGACACAAAAGAAAATAAAGCAACTGATATTTTTAATTGATAATTGAAATTCACTGATTAGATTCATTTGCTCCCGATAGATGTAACCGATTAATCAACGGATGATTTTCAGCTCAAGTGTTTTGTTAAAGTCCACCTTCGTCAAGTGCTGCTGTCGTTTTTCTTTCTAATGAAAACAAACAAACGGTAAATCTTCGGCCCCGTCACCTGTCGTCAGCGTCGTCATCAAAGCATGAAACCTCGATCTGATCTCATGTGCAGCGAGCGGACATGTCGGGACACAGAACAGGACGGGGGTGACAGCCAGCTGGACCCGGATGTGGATTCCAGATGGATCAGCGCTCGGAGCCCCAAACACACACACACACACCACTGTACCCCCTCCTCAGTTTTACGACTCCTGTTAAGAGTCAAAGCAAACTGACCATCGTCTGGCTAATGAGTTGTTTCACTGCTCTCGATTTCAGCACCCTGCTCGGTGTCAGACACCACAGCTCGCTGAAGGCCCCAGTGTGCTTCACACAGGGTGCTTTTAGGATCCTCTGAAACCCACTTTACGAGGGCGAAGTGTGGGGATCGGGTCCACAATATTTGATTTCAGATTTCAGAGCGAGACTTGTGTTTCTTTCTCTGAAGGGATCTTTTCCATAATGTTTTCACACACTCAGAATAACAATCTGAGCCTGTCGCTGGCAAAAACAAGCAGTTCCAGTGGGAACAGGAATAAACTTTGATATGTCGAGTCTTGTGCTTCTTCACAGGTTTCATTTCTCTAAAAACAGAAGTAGGAACCACGACCAGAGCTTCTTACTGCAAAAAACGGATTAACTAGATTTCAGGTTTGCTTGAATATTTTGTGAAAACTCAAAAATGCATTTTCAGTTTAGTAAAAATCAGGAACCAGATTTCTAAAACGTTCTGCAGGTTAGGAGACTGAGAGGAACCCACTTACAGCAAATAAAGATATATAATAATAGATATAGATGTGCAGGTCGTGTTAAGATGCACGGGGATGCAACATCTGGGTTAAAAAAAAACAGTTTAAATTCCTGTAACACTGTAACAACACAGGAGATGATGTAAAATATACATAAAGGAGCTACTGAAGCAGTCAACAGATTAAACTAAAAACCCAGCAGCTGCTGAGATATGAAGTGGAGGTGGAGCCTGACAGGTGGAGCACTGCTCTGAGTGACTGTGAATTACTACTTCCTGTTGCGTGGCGAGGTGGTTGACCTCTGGAAACACTGTGATGGCCGAGACTAACTGCTCTAAGTAGCCTGCTGGGACGCACACGCACACACACACACACACACACACACACACACACACACACACAACCACATGTATATTAAATATTTATGATATATTTCAAGATTCATCTCCTGTGGATCAATATTAGCATCATACATTTGTAATCAGTTTCACACCATTTTCTCCAGAATCAGTTGTCTCTGATCTGATCTCTGATCTGAACTCCAGCTCTCATTACTCACCAGTGAGTCCTCACTTCTCTGTAAAAAACAAAGACTTCTCAGTCGTTGTTCCTGAAAATACTCACAGTTTTCCCGTCCGTTATGAAACAACAGCAGAGTCATGAGTCATTAGTCACACAGATTTTGGTCGAACGTTGCTGATTTTGAAAATGATTCCTTCAGATACAAAGAAGAGGGACGGTCTGTAATCTCAATATATTATTCTTATTATATAAATTATATAAATTACATTACATACGTTACATTTATTATGAGTGGTAATCATTTCAACAGAGTAATTTTATACATTTACTCTTGTATTGTACCTTATTTTAGCATTTCTGCACATTTAAATGTACTTTTTCACGCCACTACGTTTACCTGACAGCTGTAGTTATAGTCACTCTACAAACTAAGGTTCTACATTCAAAACATCCTTTAAAATATGATGCATTTTGAGAGACTGAACTACCAAACACTAAATATTTTCCACAGCTCAACACTGACCAGCTTCCTTTACATGTTAAGGAATCAATCATTCAAACCCAATAACATAAAATATATATTAATATAACAGTGAAAGAAGCCATTCTGCACACTGAGCACTTCTGATACTTTCAGCACATTTTGTTGCCAATATTTCTGTACTTTTACTCAAATTTTGAATGCAGGAATTGTACTTGTAACGGGGTGCTTTCATTTTACATCTTCCACCATTACAGAACATCATAATTATTTACAGTCTAAGGAAGTAGGAGTTCCTAGATGTCCCTCCACTGTGCGTTGGTCTTGAGAAGAGATCAGATCCACCTCTGTCTTCACTCCTCTCAGGGGTCAAAGGTTAAATCAATTCAACCTGCTCTCTCTATCTGCTCCTGCTGTGACAAAGCCATCAGGTCACTTCCTGTAGAGGGGACAAATGTCCAGCACTCCCTCTCTCTGTCCCAGGACGTCACCTGATGGTCGGGGTCTGGCCTTGTCATCAGCGGCTTTCACTCCTCCTCCTCTTCCTCCTCCTCCTGATGGATGTAAATCAGAGCGACGCTGCCGTCCTGTTCAAAGACACGGCGACAAAAGGGGCAGCGATTGAAGTGGTGACGGTGCTGACATGTTTTATGAACTTCTGACCCGAACAGGAAGGAAGAGAAGCTGAAAAATGGACTCATCAGCATGTCGGCTTTATAAACATCAAGAAAAATGACTCGTTGAAATGTCAAATAGTGAATTTGTCCAAAGTGACTTTTTTCAAATTGCTTATTTTGTCATTCCAGTCAGTCGATAACCTAAAAATATTTAATTTACAGAGAAAAACAGAAAATCCTGACGTATAAGAAGTTGGAAAAAGAGAACGGCTATTTTAAAAAACGACAAACAGTCGCTGACAATTTCAGAACAGATTTAATGAACAGAATCAGATTAAAAATCATCCTCAGTCTCAACTGGATGCTCATTTAAAACAATTCAACAAAATAAATCCGCCGGCTGTCATGACTTTTGTCAGTTTCTGGAGATTCTGAATCACGGAGGCTGCCGCTCGCGGGTGATTTGCCTTCTTCTGTTCAATAACTGCAGGAAAAATAAAACAGTTCTATTGTCGGGAACCTGATGCAGCACTCTGGAGTCGGATACAGGAGCACGTGAAGCCATGTGACCAACACCTTCGCAGGAATCCTCTTTGAGATTCATTTCAGTCACTGTAGAGCAAACTGTATATCTCATTACTGGACGTGTTCAGCAGTCGGTGTGTGTTGGCAGCAGGCAAACAGGTTGATGAAGAGAAGTCCAGCGGAGCTTCATGAGGAGGTTTTACCAAATACCGCCTCCCGTCCTTCAGCGTTCTTCAACTCGTGTCCAACACTTGTGTTTCACTTTCACTGGAAAACCCGTGTGTGTGCGTATGTGTGTGTGTTTCTGCAGCTGCTATCAGCTTGTCAGACTGTCAGTTTCCAGTGATGTCGCTGAGAGTCTTAACCCACAATGCATTTCTCTCTCAGCTCAGTGTTGAGAACTTTTGGTGACAAATCCCCAAATCTTCACATTTTATTGGGTTGAAGTTTCGTGTTCATCTCAGAGGCCAATATGAGCCTTTTTTCAATCTGTTTCATGACTATTTTTTCCTTTTTGTATTTGATACTCTGATCTAAGTGTGTTTGAAGCAACAGAAGGAAGAAGTTACTGAGAGGCATCATCGTCATCTGAGGACACTTCCTACAGTTTAGTTCCTGTACATACCCCCCTTTAAAGCCGCACCAGCGTGTTTGGTTTAGCTCCTTATCTGAACTACAAATAGCGCATAATTTACATTTTTGCAAAACGTGGAGAAGCTGCATCTGAAACAAACTCTGTAAAACGCTCAGTTCTATTAATTTGAGCCTTTTATTAAATTAAATCTTGGGTTATTTATCCACTTTGCACTGTCCTGTAACCCTGCAACCCCTGTTTTCTCCGTTTTACTCAATTTTGGCTTTTTTTCTCCAATGTTTTAATTTTAAATCCTATTTATTTACAACAGCCTTGTTGTTGAAATACAAAATAAACTTGCCACGCCTTTTGCTATACAGTCCGATTGGCTTCTATTCACTTCGGTGTGTCAAAAATAGACTCTTGAGAGTTGCTTCAGTTGTGTAATCCATTATAACGAACATGAAGCCTCAGTGAATCGCTGTCAAAGTTACATGATAATGCATTTGACTGATATAACAATTATTCCCTACATGACCTCATAACAATATAGTAAATTTGACACAAAAAAAAATAAAGCAGTTCTGATGTTCACTGTTCTCAACTCAAGCAAGTTTCAAGAGTCTGATAGATCTTCACACCTTACGGCAGTTCATGGAAATCAATGGATGACTGGAAGAACAAAAAGTAAATGAATGAAAACATTAAAACTTCTAAAACAGTATGGTTGGCAAACTGATTAATTGCAATGTAAAATACATACATGTGCCATTAGTTATTAATACACAAAGTAAAATGTGCCAAAAAGTAGCTGAAATAATTTATGAATTAATGAATTAATTGTACCGTACTATTACCTTTGCACGACTCTCATTCTCATTACTACCTACGTTTTTTTTTGCACAATCACCTGCATAATATGTGTATGTATTTATGTATAACTGCATCTTCCCTGTAAATATAAATCCGTTTGAACTTTTATTTCTTCCTTTAGTGCTACTTTTATATGCTTTGTTTTATTTTATTGTTTGATTCTATATTTGAACATCTGTTTCTTTGTTTTCGGTGTGTGTAGCCGTGGAGGGAGCCGCGGCTGCATTTTCATCTGTGTCGTAAAATGACAATAAAGCTAAACCTTGAACCTTGAAATGAGCACTGATGAGCACTAATGAACTGTAAGACCGGCCATCAGGCAGCATCTGTCATTCGGTGCAGCTGTTGTAGCAGGATTACCAGGACGAGATGACCCTTCACAGCCCCTCACACCCCCCACCCATAACACAACAACACCCTACCAAACCCTCCATGCCAGCACACACACACACACACACACACACACACACACACACAGTATGGAAAGTTTAACTGGAGATCAGATGAGTGTTTTTCTTTAATCAACATGTCCAGAGTTAAACTGTTGGATGGTGTGTTGTAGAGAATAAAAACAGAACATAACGTCATCTATGAATTCAGGCAGCAATAGTGAGCAGGACTCTGATTCAAACCTCCTTCCAGACGCTGACTGAACACACGAGAATCAGGCTGTAAGTTTCTTTGCTGCTGCAGATGCCAGTTCGACACTCAGCAGCCACATATTTGCTGACATCAGTGGGTGTTTGGTGGTGCGGTCCGGCCGGCAGGACGCCAGCAGTCGTACGGCCCCGTGAGATGATCACTATGTGCCCTTCTCCGTCCCTCAGTGCAGGCTTACAGGAGAGGTGTCACAACGCCAGCCGACTCTTAGTCGCACATTCTCATGTCTGCTTTGTTTTCACTGCCATGTACTAACTCTCCTGTCATCTCTGATCCTGCCCTGCAGTAACCTGCCTACCTGCACACCTGTTTCCAGGTTTTACCCATCAGCCCTGCAGAATATATATACCAGCCCATCCACATTAACTCTTTGCCAGCTTGTCTATTGTGCTTCCACCTTAGCTTCCAAGCCATCTGTTCTACCTTGCCTGCGTGATCTTCTGCCTGCCCGTCGGCCCTTTGACCCTCAGCCTGACCTCCTTTGTTTGTCTGTTTTTTTTCTGCCTGCCAGGTTTTGACTCTTCCTGTTTTTGGACGACGAGTAAACTTAAGCTTTCACTTATCCTGTCTGTGTCTGAGTCATGCATCTGAGTCATGCATCCTTGTGGACTGACATAATCGGCTGAGATTGTTGTCATGAGATGATCAGGTTCAAACAAAGTCCACATACACACGAGCCAGGTTTTCATCCAAGTGTTGCTCAAATTTGAACAGAATTTCCAGAAATTTGAAAAACAAAAAATGCAAATGAATGCGTCTTTCCATCCTGTTTAAGCAAACAGAAGTTGGGTATATCGAGGTAAACAGTTGGTGGCGCTAATTCTCCAGTCGGGTGCCATTAAACCACTGCAGAAGAAGAGATGATGACATAAAACAATGGAAAACAATGGAGAAAATGTGAAAAAATGTTATTTATTGGAATGTTCTGGAGCTTTCAGACACATCATGTGGCCTTCATCAGCAGACAGAGTTTGCCCTCATGTTATGGAAATAGTTGTTATCCCATATGAAATTACAGACATGACCAAAATTCCATACGTCGAGCCACATTCTGAATTTCTTTCTTGACGACTTCATGTTTTTGGCTGAGCCTTAAATCTCGGGGCTCCTGAAGTCAGTCTGAGCAGAGCCTTAGTGTCTTCTTCTAGTTGCAGCATGAAAATATTACATGTTTAGTTGTGCAAATGGTTAAAATTGTGCAAATTTAAAGGGTATTTGCACAGTTTGACGGCCATTTCTTAAGCATTCGCAAACCTTGGAAGGTCAAAAGATGTCCAGGTTTGAACTGGGTTGCATGTTAAATGACCAATTTCACTGAAATGCATCATATGCATGCACTCATATGTAACCTTTCAAACTAATTTTGTCCTAAACTAGCTGTCAGTTGTCAGCTGTCCCCTCCCTTCAGCTACATCTGCACTCTCCCAGCCCCCTTCAGTGCTATTCTTTACCTGTCCACCAGAGGCCTTCACACTTTTCTCCTTTCATTCCAGATCCTGTCACTCCCATCTGCCCTGCAATCACCTCATCCCTCACCTGAGCGTCCCCACCCATCTCCCCACCTGCACCTCATTCCCTCATCAGCCGCTCTCTACATACACCGGCCCACTTCCTTTGTTCCTGTTTGTCAGTTCGTCCTAGTTGTCTTTTGTCTTTCGAGCTCTGTGTGATCTCTCATCTGGTCTTGGCAGCTCGTTGGATATAAAAGGTGGTGGCCTGGCTTACATGTCTACTAAAACTCCCTGGATTGTGTGTGTTCACGGCTCAGTATCATTTTCCCGTCTGCCCTTGCCAACGTGCTGCAGCATGTAATCAGCCGTGTGCTCAGACCAGCCAGCCAGTCTGGAGTCTGAGCAGGCTGTGAAATGCCAATACGAGAGGAGGAGCAGATTTACTGGTCTTACTTCCTCTGAATATCCATCCTTACACATCTGGTTTAGTAGTTGATTGATACTGGACACTGAGTCTCTGAAATCAAAGAGGCAAGTGCCCCGTTTTCATACGGTCTGAACAGTTTCTCACATCTGCTCAAGAGTCTCGACTCGCAAAACAGAAGTCAGAATAAAGATTTCACCATGTTTCAGACATGAAAACTCAGACAGTGATTAACACAAAAACAAGACTTTCATTGTTAACTAACTTTATTTTCATTATAAAAAATAGAGATTATATCTTACACAACTGATGGCACTGAATAAATGTGCAGATTTAGTTAGAAAAATCAGATGAAATGCTCACTTTGAAACAGATATCGCTGATTTATCTTTGATCAATATACAAAGTAATGACTTAAGACATTTTGAGGACCTGCAGACATCCCGTCCACTGCATTCATGTTAATTGTGCTCAGGCATCTTTAACTCTCTCGTGTTCCAGCTTTCACAGCTAATTCTCATGTTTTCCTTTATATACACATGTATATATGTATATATATATATATATATATATATATATATATATATTTGAGTCACCACATGTTGAAATAAGTGGACAAACCTACAACAACTACAGAGACTGATGGTTAAAGCTACATGAATTGACATTCTGCCACTAGAGGGCAGAAACACTCCAGTCTACAATATATTGTATTGTTATGAGGCTGTGGTCACTCTCGAACATGAAGGGTTCACGTATGTGTGTGAAAAGACAGTAATGACTGACTGCTGGCTGCCGGCAGGTTGTTTGGGGTTTAGCTTGTTTGTCAAAGACATTCTAGTTAATGTTTTGTTTGCGGTTGATCCAAGAAATCTGGAAGTAGTCAGCTTAGCCGTTCCCTCAATGCTATGCATTAGCTCTTAATCCAGAGGGAAAATGAATATGTGAGCCTAATACTCAACCTCACAGTATAATTAATAATAACAGAAATAACATAACCTCTACTGCGCGCTGTTATCTAATAAACAGAGCACACAATGTTTAGTTTTTCCAAAGGAAGTATTTATTGAAAATGCAAATGTACATTTGTATGATACAAATCCTCTTTAACTCGACTATCCGGGTGGGTCTGTTTGATTTGAACAAACACATTAAGAATTTAGTCCACAGAGAAACATGCATCTATAACGCACCACCAGTATTTTCTTTGCCCTCATGGTATTCTGTACTCGGGAATAAAACCAGATCAAAGTTTTGGATCCTGTTCGGTTCGTTTGTTCTCCAGTTGGGCCGAATGCTTCTCTTCTCTTCGTGTTGTCGTCCACAAAATCAGAACGGCTGTGCTCTATCAAACTCCAATAAATAAATAAAGTGCTCCACATACAGCTGGATTTAAATCAGTTAATACACCTCACTAGTGTTGATTACATAAAGTATATTTCACATCACTGAATATACAGTTTATTGTTCTAAAAGTCAAATATCTAAGAATTTGATATTGCAAGTCATTTTCAGAAGTTAGAAAACTTGGGTTATTTACAAAAACCAGGCACAACATGAAGGATTCTGGGTAAAAATATGAATCTCCAAACAATGACGATGATCATGATGGACTGAAGGTGAGAAGGTGTTTGCAATCACACCTCAGGGCTTGTTTCCTGATTGTCTGTATCACAACCTCTTTTTAAAAAAACGTTTTAACATATATTTCACTTGTCAGTCATGGCAGAACAGAAGCGCTCCGAGAAGACGAGCAGAGAAACGAGTTCCCACCAAAAAACTAAAGATCAACTTGCTTTTTCCTTTGCTGAACCTTTTCAGGCTGGCAGGGAGGTGGCAGAGCAGCAGCGCAGTAAAGCAGAACGTTTTGATTTCAATTAGTTGTTATCAGAACTGGATTTAGAGACATGAGACTGCTTCTGATTTGTTTTTCACATCATAGGCAAGAAATCTGCTGGATTATGACACAAAACAGGATGAGGGCAATTTTCAATTAAGATCGGCTATCTCCTTAATTAACTTTCTGTTGAGAAATATAAATAGTTGAGTATTACTGTATTATTACCATTGGTGTGAATTAGAGGCCACCAGTCTGCTCCACCGTGCCCACATTTAATTACTTTAAATCTATGTTGAAGGATACTTTCACAATTTTTCAAGTCTGTCTTGGACAAAAATGCACACAGTTCATGTGAAGTTAATATGAAGTTACTTCCAGTTACTCTTCCATAGTGAATGTTTTTAGTCTGAAATTCCTTTTTGTTACTGTTCAGGAAGCTGAAAGAGGGAATTTAGTACTAAAAAGATTATATAAGAATACATTTTTGTACAGGAGGAGGACTGTGGATTTAATCCCCCATCACTTACAGTGAATGCACGTTAGAAGGGATGTTTTTAATGCCCTGTATGAACAGGAGGAATTATTAAGGGAATTATTAGAGCAAACACAAACTTTCAATGTACATAATCAGCAAAATGATCAACTGATGTTAAAATGATACACTGAACAACGTTTAATACTATTACTGTTTGCTTTAAAGTAATAATAAAAACATCTAATCAAAAATCAAAATGCAGGTACTACAACCTGCTCGGCTGCTGTTCAGTACCACCTCCCTGCCAGCAGAGGCACCAGGACATGCAGTCCTGCCAATCACAGCTCAGTACTCCACTCTCCCACCATCCTAAAGCAACATGACTGAGGTTTCTTCTTCTGTGTCTGTGGTTTTACAGGATGTAGATCTGTGTGTGTGTGTGTGTGTGTGTGTGTGTGTTTAGGACCACTGGCAGGAGCAGTCGGTGGGCTCCTGGATGGTGTAGCTGACCCAGGTTGCGTTGCCGCTGCAGTAGAGCTGCACAGAGCGCCGCTGCAGCCCCGTCTCCCTGCAGCACTTGCAGAAGCGAGCGTACGTGTTGATGTTGTAGTTGTAGATGCTCGCTGACGGACACTTCCCGTCACATGACACAATGTTCACCTGCAGGACACGAGAGAATCAGTACAGAGGGAAGCAGGGCTGCAAAAAGAACCAGCAAACTCGATTGAAGTCGAGGAAATTCAAAATAAAAGAGCCAACATCATCAAGCAAATGTTGAATGTCTGCTGTTCCACTACATACTTATACATAGTTAAGTTTAAAACTCTGTTCTCTTTATCCTACAAGAATGGACAGTTTAGCTTGTCCTGTTGGTGCAAAGGGAGATAGTGAAAATGTATTTTCATGGGTATCATTTTAAGTTAAGTGTGTATGCAGATGATATACTACTCTCCCTCAGTAACTTTCTTCATCTCTGACTTGCAGCGTGACTCAATGATAGTGAATGAGGTGAAAATCAGGGACAACATATGGCTTGTGAAGACCACACATCAGCAGCATTTCAATGCCTTTCATCGCAGTTGATGCATGTCATCTGTTATTTCCCTGCATCAATGTGCGTCAACTCTCCAGAAAAGCAGCAATTTTATTATATTTTATAATCGCGGCTACTTTAGTACTTTAATTGTACTCCTTGCAGCCTTGAATGCACCCTCTTGACAGAATGAAATGTTATGATAACAGAAGAAGAAAATATGTAAAAATCATGGTTTCAAGGAACCCAATCACACTCGTGTTGAACCACAGCATCAGATTTCTTCATCCTGTTCAGCTCAGAATTCATTAAAACAAACAGCAACATCACATCAGACACAAAACACACCGGCCTGTTGCTGCGACAGTCGTTCTTCCTGATTGTCATCCTCACCGTCACCTTCTGACACGACTTCCCGTCTTCTTTGCCTGTTCATGCGACAAGAAACCAAATCAGTTGGAACGAAGTTAACAAGGGACATCCCGAACAAAACGTCTGACCTGCTGCACGAAGAGACGCAGCAGCAGGAAGCAGAGGAGGATGTCGGAGAAGGAGGAGTCCTGGGAAGCACAGAGGCTGCAGATCATGCTCAAGCTGTTTTAGTGGATGGAGTTAGATGAAGGAAGGGAAGAAATACAGCCCAGAAATGATATGTAAAAGCTTTATAGTTAGAAAGCAACAAAAAAGGAAGCTTCCAGCCAGTCAGCAAGGACAAAGGAAGCTTCTTCCAAATGAGTCAAAACAAAAATACACACAAGGATGATGAGATCCTTCATGCATTCATCGTGTACACAAAATGTCTTCAAACAATTTAAAAGAAAACAGGTAAATAAATGAATGAAACAAACATGCTCCGTCGAACTTTTATGCAATTCGGCATAAAAGAATGAGTTAAACAAAAAAACTGAGCAGAAACTTAAAGCTGCTGTGTGGCATTTACTCTCTTTCCACATGAAGGTCACATATCAGCCTTTTAGATGTCGTGCTAAATACAATTTGTACTTGATGATTAAACTAAAATGATTTAGCCAACGTTGGCATAACTTTCAATTATTGTTAATAACATAGAAACCTGCTGTCTTTTTCAGTTCTTCCACAACCACAGGTACAATTTTACTCATTGTTCCTCACTGTGGCTTCAATAGAAGGTGAGAATATAGCAAAGCGGGAGAAAAATCAACATAAACATTTGAAAAAGATCGGCCATCGGTTAGTTACAGCTTAAACCTTTGGCATGGTCTGGTCTAGGTATGACGATTGGCTCTAAATAAAGCGGTACCCATCAGAATCAGAGGCTGTTGCTATGGCGAAGATGGCAACCACAGGCACGAATCAAGGGCCTGTTCTAAAGAAGATGATTCGCTCACAAGTTGCAGATACATTTTCAAGTCCTATTAGCTCTTGCGTGGCTAACATATGGGCTGCATGCATGCTGTTTGTTTTGACTGGTGAAATGTATCAAAATAAGTGAGAGAAAATTATCTTGTCAATTTTGCAAATTTGGTCGAACAGGCCCCGGAGCTGCAGCAAATTCAAAGCACTTTGTTGAGAGCAAACCACAGCATCGTAGCTGCAGAATTCATCTAATGTGAAAGTGTAATCTTCAGCTTCAGTCCACCATCAGGCGTATGAAAAACAGATTGTTAGCTTGATAATTGGATTCTCCAGGCTTGTACATTTGAAGCAGATATTTTCTAACACATTTTTGTACTGATGATTCAACGAGTAGTTTACACCCAGACCTTGAGTCACCTACCGTTCTCTGTACAGGAAGTTATTTTACATCTTTTATATCGAGAACTCTGGACGCTCAGAATAACTCGGAGTATTTTAAATGAAATATGCGGACGATTCTTCGAGGGTAAATTGCCTCAAACAGCAGCTTCAGTTTTCCTCACAGCGCCCCCTGGTGGTGCTGCAGCATGCAGATCTTCTACAGCAGCTACATGTTCGGTGAAAAGACCCCCGACACCAACCCACATCAGAATCTACTGACACATGCAGACGTCTAAGCCCGACTACTGGGCCACTACCAACAGTACATTGTTGGCAATCAACAATGCACTGCCCAGACAGTGCTAAATGGGGAAAGAGTTTAGCTGTCGTGTACATGTACGTGATCCACAGGGAGGGACGGGGGTAAACACTCATTACTGTCCTCTCAAGTGTGACATCATTTTTGGCCTACATAAAGGATAGTGTCCCCGCCTCCTTTTTTAAGGTGTAAAAACACCGTTGATTACATCACAAGCAACACAGAATGGAACAGCTTCATGAGGCGAGGTGAATGCAACATCTGCACCACAATTGTTATAAATATATATATATATATATTTGATTTCAGTAGCATGTTTTGACTTTGTTGCATGTAATTTCACTGAGACCTGAAATGAGACAGCAGTTGAGAGGACTGTTCTGCAGAGGGGGGTCGGTTGCAGACTTCCTGTGTGTTTTAACATTGTGTTTTTTTGGAGGGAGTACATTGTTGAATATCAACAATGGCACTGACAAGCCTTGTTGTTTTGGTACCTCGTTCACAGTTTGTGTTAACTGTGGGAGTCAAGGGGCTAACGGGGAAAGGGAACAGAGGGGATCCAGTACCTGGTGGGATTGGTACATGAGGGTAAGCTGCAGCACATAAACCACAAACCCACTTGCATGTGATCAGATGCTTTTCAGTGACAGCGAAAGAGGTATCTGTTGCCATTTTTACAGACATGACTGAATTCACTGAAAAGCACGCTGACAGATCTCTCTAATCTGAATAAACAGCAGACAAATGTAATGGACAACAACGGCTGGGATCCAGACATGAGCCAGTTCAGACAATGACTTTGGACTGAAACGGACAAACTGAAGGGCAAACATGTTGGAAACATGTTGAGCGGCAGGTGAAGGCGCTCTTCAGTGTCAGCTGCAGCCTACAGCTCTACACTAACTACAGAACTGCTGCTACGCTCAGATCAGATACTCACATGTCTTGCAGCATCCGTCCATGTAACTTACGACAGTTCCACCGATCTGAGTGCAGATGAGAGTCAAAATGTTAAGACAGAAATAAAGAATAAATCGCCTTTTGTGTGAAACCCTCTGTCTTTGCATCAGAGTTTGGCTGCGGTGGAGAAGTATGGAGATCTCTTAATTAAGCAATACCATAAATTCAATAAGATGTGTGTCTTGGTGTGTGTGTGTGTGTGTGTGTGTTGCTGCATGCTGACCTTCATACACTCTGTTTCGTTGAAGGGTGGGCAGCTGAAGGAGTAGGAGATGAGCGTGGGTCCGGACAGAGTGTCTGCGCAGTCGAACTTCATGCAGTTTGACACCCAGGACTTCCCCGGCTGAAAACACACCGACACATCGACAACATCACCTGCAGGAGCTGCAGGAGCTGCAGGAGCTGCGTCGTAGCTCTGATGGCTAATCTGACTCTGGCTGAGTTACACCAACGACGACTAAAACCACGTCTAAGACTTGTTGAGCCAAGATCAACGTTAATACTAACTGCCGTAAAGATTAAAACGTTTAAAAGGTTAAAAGGTTAAATAATCAATTAGTGTTATGGTTGACACTGATGGATATTAGATTGGAACAATATGACAAATGTGTGTAAACTACAGTCAGACTGTAGTTGACTATTGTTTCTATCGTGTATTACCTTTCATCTAATGATAATTAATGACAAAGACTAAATTTAATTGAGAAAATATAACAAATGAATCAATATGTTACATGATATATTTATATATAACCACTAATGTCACATTGTTGTGACATCTTTGCCATATTATTCTTTATAATAATATTATAAATAAAATCCAATTTACAATGGACTTATTACTAGTTTTTACTAGTTTTGTTCTGGGCCTTACAACCATATCTCAGGGTCTTCATCAACAGATGGAGTTTGTTATCACGTGGCTGAAGCTCCATACTTCACTATAGATCACGTGATAATAACTGAACAAACTGTCCGCTGATGACTGAAGAAGATGCGACTGAAAGTTCCTGAATAAGTTAATACAGTAAGTGGACCTGGAGTTATAATTTCTGTGTCTGTTTTTTTGTCAAAATAATTTCTTGACTGACTTCAAAATGTTGTTTGTACCAGACTCACTTTGGTACAGCAGCTACGGGTTATATGAGACGTTTAAAACATGTAATGGAAAATATTCAGGAGATCTGCGAATACTTAATGAATGTATAATTAGTCGACTTCCTACCTTATAGAGAACCGTGGTCCCGTTCTCGTGTTCGTAGAGGCAGGAAATGTTCTTGCAAACGCCGCAGCACGTCGACTGGTCCTTCGGAGGGACGTAGATCTGATTCTGAAACACACAAACGTTCAACATTCGTTCAGTGAAACAACGAAAAGTCTAAAATTAGAAAAAGACAAATTATTTTCAGCAAGAAAAGAAGAGAAGATGTATACGTTTACTCAAATTAGACAATCCAGAACTCAAAGATATTCACTTTATTATCACATCTTTTCAGTCTTTTCATCAACTAATTGAGAAAATGTCAAATAGTTTCCGCTCCACTCGAGATAATCCTGTGGTTGAATGGTAACATGTTTATTGTCGGTATAGTGGGTGAGACTTTGTACCTGTGTACCTGGGAGGTTTGACGTCTGTGGTTCTTTTCCATATCAGATATTTTTATGGAAAAAGAGAAGACAGGAGCAGGAAAAGAGTAAGAGGAGGAATCAGTTTAAGATCAAGAAGAGGAGAAAATGCAGGAAAAAGAGAAGAGTTCAGTAGACTTTGTGGTCCCTGTCTGGGTGTACTGGTGTGTGCGTGTCGTGCTCTTACTGGTTGGCAGTGGGCGGAGCAGTTGATGCTGCTGGTGCGGAGCAGGTGGAAGCCGCTCGCCGGGTCGAGGCTGCGGCTGCACTGCCTGCTGTGACACAAGCCGTCGTCGTCGTGCTCCACCAGAGTTTGACCCGGCCGCAACACGCCGCGCTCGCCGAACACACACACCGCCTCGCGCACTGAACACACACACACACACACACACACACACAGAGGTCGGAGGTCACAGTGTACAAAGTCACAAGTTATGCAGTTTAATTAAAGAGTTTCACGTTTTGTTTTCAGTGTCTTTTGTTATTTTCCTTTCCTATCATTTCCTATGATGTGCACCTGTGTTTGTTCTATTGTTATTTATGTCTTTATTAGTTTAACTGGGCATCAATTTCCATGTTTTGGGAAAAATGAATTGTTTGATTGTTGCGTATAAAATGTGCAGTAGCTGTTGCAGCATGTCCAAGTGGCTTGTTTGAGTTTCTCCATCTTGAATGTGATCCAGATCCTCCCCAGCAGCACTCACCACACTTGTATCTTTTGCAGGCACACTGGTTCTGTGGGTCGGACAGGAAGACCCGGTCCAGCTGGGCGGCTTCTCCCTGCAGAACACAAAGAGAACCGAACCAGGGTCACATAGTGTATACACAGAAAATACATAGAAAACACGCTGAGTTTTAATCACATTTCAGAGGAAAAGAAATCTTTAATCTGGAGCTAAGATTAAAGCTTTGTTTGTTTTCTGAGCATTTTCTGTGTTCAGTGGTTTTAGAAATGTTTTATTTAAGAAACCTAAAGATCTCTCAGCTGGCACACTTCTATTAATGTCGAAACATGAAACATGTTAAATACATATATACATATACATCACATAACATACATCATTAGATGTCCAAACAGATAAATGAATATATAAAATCAGGACGTACCAGGCCACATTTGGGGGAAGCGATCTTTTCACAGGAACACTCTGAAAACAAAAGGTGTGAATCATCTTTAAAATGACATTAAACTGACAACACCAAACAACTGCGTCATCATAAACCAAAAGAGACAAGTCAGGGTAAATTCAGGCTCCAAAAAGCCAAAAGTAAACCTATTTAAACCCTTTTCATGTTAATCTCTACGGATTGAACTTTCAAACGTTCCTGTTGTCTGTGTTTTTCACGAGCGAGTCGTACCGCATGTTTGGTTCGGACAGCAGCGATCCGGACTGGACACGGACACCACCGACATCCCAACAGCACAACTTAGCTGAGGACACCTGTAGGGCTCACACACTGCACACACACACACACACACACACACACAGCAAAACCATACCAGTCATTCATGTATTCATAGCTGTATGTATTAGAGCATAACAGAGATCTTATGACAGATATTCTGTTATGGGCATATTTACAAGAAATTGCAGTAATGCCAAATGTCTCCACTACATAGTTTATATATTTATATTTATAACTGTAAAATGTCCCCCTTATCTTGGTCATAATTCTTTAATCAACAAATTAATCTGTATCAAATGATGTTATGCGTCTATTTTAAAATCTTTTCAAATGTTCAAATATGCAGACAGTAAATATAAAAATACAGTAAATAAATAAATAAAAAAGCGTGTGTGTGTGTGTGTGTGTGTGTGTGTTCTCTGACCACACTGGTAGGCAGGGCAGCAGCGGTCCGTGGTGTTACCGTCCACCGTCAGCATCTCGCCGTCCAAGCAGACAGGAGGCGTCTCCGGACAGGAAGAACACACTGCAGAAAACACACACTTCATTCATCACACTGGTGACTTTAAGTTAACCTGCTGATCTTTCACTGACGGTTGAACGTGACACGGAAGTTAATTTAAACGTTGATTTGGGTCATTTCGTGAACTGACTGCAGATGTGGGCGAGACAGCAGCTGCCGTCGGCTCTGGTGGCGATCAGGGTCTGGTCCTCTCGGCAGGCGGGAACATCCGACTGACAGAGTTCAGGATCACATTCTGTAACACACGGGAACATTAAAGGAAGAGCGCCACATTTTGGGAAATATGCTTATTTCTGTGATTTAATGAGAAGATTGATACCACACATGTTTGTACCCTAAATGTAGCTTAGCTTAGCATAAAGAGTGGAAACAAAGGGAAACAGTTAGCCTGGACGTGTCCAAAGGTAAAACAAAATCTGAGCACCAGCAACACGTTACACATCGTACATTAACTGACGTGTAAGAACGACAAGTTGTGGCTTTACAGGTGAATGTGCTGAACATTTTCTTGGCCAGACGCAGTGACCTCCAGGAGACTTCAGGAAGTTTCTTCTCCCAGCCAAGAAAAACAAAACATTTCATTCCTACACTTCATTTATTTTAAGTTTTAAAACAAATGAGATATAATGTGTAATTTAGTGAGATTTAGAGGAGCTGGAAAGCAGTTTTTTTACCTTTTTTTCTTTCAGTACAGTTACGGAGGCCGTGTATTTAAGGTATTGCACTAGTAGTTGACATGGCGATGGAAATGTGATTGGATAAAGCATCTCTCGTACAATAAAGGGAAGCCATCACTCTATTGATCAGAGATTTAATCGATCAGAGAGGAAACTCACCACACACGTAGTCCGGACAGCAGGAGTCCTGTCTGTAGTACGACACCAGCTTCTCCCCGTATTTACACTCAGGAGGGAGCAGGTCACACAGGCTCTGGTTACACACTGCAGAGGCAGAAATAACGTCATCACGTTATCAGTTTCTTTATAATTAAAGAATGACGTGTAATGCGCCTCAGGTTTGAACAGGAAGGCTTGTCGATTGAGAGGCTGAACCCTCGTGGCCTCACCGCACACTCTCTGCGGGCAGCAGCTGCTGTCGTCGGCCAGGCTGATGATCACCTCCGCTGCTCGGCGGCACACCGGCGTCGCCACGTTGGAGCAGTTGTACTCCACGGGAAGGATGGTGTCGTTGTCGCAGCGGTACATGCAGCAGGCGTCCTTCGAGGCTTTCCACACCTCGCCGTGTGCACGAGGAACGCCGGAGCTGTCAGTGCAGGCTGCAGACACACACACACACACACACACACAGCCATCATCTCTACTTCACTGGTAATTAAAAAGTACGTTTCTGATTCTGAACACTAGTTTGTGGTACTATTCAAGCTTTCAGCTTCTCAAAGTACTTGTGAACTTCTGTGGTAAAGAAGTGAAAGACATTAATCTTAAAGATTTAAGAACTCATGCCATCATACTCTCACGTTGTGGCCTCCAGTTCGAGACCTCCTGCTCTGTTGTACAGACAGGTATGGGGTCTGGGGGTCTTACCACACTTCTCGGGTGAAATGCAGAGGGCGGAGTACGGCCGGTGGAGGAGCGTTCCCTCGGGGCACACGCAGCCCTCCGTCAGCCCTGAACACTGGTCCGGGTCCGAGTCAAAGTCGTGGTTGGGGCAGGACTGAGACGTGCAGGCGGGCAGACAGGCCTGATACCGCAGAGTGTCGGGACACACGAAGGCTGCAAGAAGAGACAAACATTTTACTTTACTTTACACTTTACACCTTAAACATCTTCAATTCTATCAGGTTCTACCTTGACTGAGTGATTTTGCATTTCTAATATTCAGTGATACGACTCTTAATGAGTGCCTCTATCTACAACTACAACCATTTTAAAGAACAAGGTGTAAATAACACAGTTAACAATGGCTGAATTCCATTTAGCCAGAATTTGGGAATAGTGAATGAGGCTGTACAAACATTTAGATAACTCTGAGTTAAATGCAGTGCTTTGTTTTTGTCGCAGACCCACAATGTTGCCTGTGTAAATACATTAACTGCATCTTGGTTTAGAGAGAGATACTCCCAGCCTAATAAAGTTAGAACAGTCATTTAACCAGATCTTGTGACGGCAGTGTTGGGGTTGCTCCGTGGTGAAGTCACAGTCTGGTGCAGCAACTTTCGCTTTGTTCTGCTTATCTTTAGAGGCTGCGTACACAGAAGTGTTTCCCTCCTGCTCAAAGAGCAGCTGTGAGCATTTGAATGTTTTAACGGCAGACAGATGTCTTACGGCAGTAATCTGGACTCCTCCACTCAATGCAGATGTTGAATTTGTGGCAGGAAGCCACGTAGGCAGCCAGCGCCACACACTGGTTGTTGACATACTCTTCATCTCGTACCCAAACTTCACAGAATGTGCTCGGCGGGACCTGGAAACACAGAAACAATCAAATGAATCTTATTATTATTACTACATGTTGTTAAAAACAACTGTAACAGCAGCCTTCCTGGGTTTCAGACAGAGCCGAGGTTTAGTTCAGAACCAGGGTAAGAGACTTCTAATCTACTGGTTCCTGTGTGAGGAGAGGAACCTGGAAGTTAGTTCAGAGATGAGTTAACGTACGAAGGCGTGGCAGGGGGAGAAGGCGTGGTTCTGCAGCATGGCCAGGCAGGTGGAGCAGTCACTTGTGGAGCAGTTGTGATCGCGGCGGCGGATGTGGCTGATGTAGCTGGTGGTGTTGGGAACCTGCCAGCTGTCAATGAACAGGGCCGGATCGTCGCTTACGCCCACTGTGGTGCCGTTGGCCAAAGTCAGGTCATTTGTTGGGTCTCCATCACAGAAACCTGAGGTGGGTGTGGGGGGGGGGGGTTCACAAAAAAACACTAAATTTACTTCAGTCATAACATATGTATCCCTGAACGTGACAAAAGGATCTTGCTGCTGAAAAACAGTTCTTGAGCCCACAAGGTAAAGGTCACCACATTTTGAGGATGTGCCAAGCTGCCAGTATCACCTGGTCACATGGTGCACGCCTATCAACACGGCTTTCGTTGGCCCTGGTGTCCGACATGCAGTTCTCACTGAACTTTTGTCTTTTATATAACTTACAAAATGTACAAATAACTGACAGTAACATCACACAGTACCATGGGGAAAAGGCATGGAGTAACTACTGCAGGAGTAAGACTCTTACCACAGAGGCCCATGGTGGGAAGCTTGTTCCTGGAGCTGTCGGTGTCGATCACCATCATGCCGGTGCTGTGGTACCACTGCAGCTTGAGACCAGCCGGGCTGCGGATCAGGTACATGTTGCCCGTGTCGTAGATCTCAAAGCCAAACTTTTTGAATCGGGGCTTGGCGTACCGCGAGTTGACGTAGAGCTGAAGGGGGGGGGGGGGTTTATAAGTTACAAATATATTTTTTAGCTTTAATCTGCTGATGTGACAGTTAATATACAAAGTAAATGTCAGGATTAGAAGAGAGCGCCTCTTACTCTCCTCTGCAGCCTGTTGATGATGATGTGGTTGGATTTGTGGGTGATGTTGAGCGCCACCAGACACAAATTGGTAAAATTCCAGAGGAGCTTTGGAAAGAAGAAGAAAATCAGGTCAAAATCAGTGACAAATCAAATCAGTGATTTACCTTCAAATCGCTCTTAGTGTGATATCGACTCACTGGTGACTCGGAGTCAGCAGGACACTCCTGAACCAGGACGCTGACGGTCTCATTGGGCAGTTGGGTCACTATGTATGAGGCAGCCTTGTAGATGGCAACGCTGTTCCCATCAAATGTGATCACATTCAGATCCGGAAACATCGAACAGCGACCTGGAAAACACGGGAGAGACGGCAATGAAAAGAGGACCTGCGGCAGCCAAACGTCTGAGGGAAACATCACAGGTCTGGAAAAATGTAAAAACAACAGCTGGTCATCATCATTTACATGTACAAAGGTGGAGCTATGGGCAGAGTCTGAAACTGGAAGTTATGAATTCAGAAATGCAGCATAGTGTCATTTTGTATGTGTCTGTTTTCCTCACATGGACAGTCCCACTGAGGGCAACACTTGTCTCCATTGACCAGTATGGCAAAGCCAAGCAAGCCGCAGTTTGGAGGGTCGGCGGCGAAGGGGCAGCTCTGGGACTTGTTGAACAGGACGAGTTGGTTGTTGACGCAGATGTACTTTGTGCACTCATCGACGATCTCTGCATACGGAGGCTGAAAACCCGGAGGTCACACAACGAAAAATAAAGATATTTATAAGCAGGAAAGAAAACTCATAAAGTCTCGTAAAGACTGATTCAATTCAAAACTGACCTAAACTCCACGTCGAGCACCTCCTTTTTCTGGAGTCTCTGACTGTATACCATGGCTCACTTCTTCAGGTGTCATCACATGACCTAAGTGCCAAATTTTGAATGATATGAAGCGGTCACATATGGTGCCCTCCCCATGTACGACCACTTCTTAATGTGTGACAGAAGCGTCAGTTTGGTGAAGAGGGTCATGGATATGGTCGGAAGCTCCAGAAAAAGCCAGTAAGTGAACCTTGGGTTTAGAATATTTTATCACAAATAAAATGTACTTCTGTTTAATGTCAACAGATGTGTCTAAAACAATTTTTTTTTCCTTGCCACCACCACTGAAACTGGACATAAAATCATTATATAATACGAACATATTGCTAGAAGGACAAGCTCTACGAGAGAAATGAAGATGTATAATAACTGAACCTACAGTACACATCCTTGTTGGTGACACAGCCATGGATGTTGTGGCCTCTGTGGTGTGTGTGGTCGTTTCCAAAGGAATGTAAGGCGACGTCGGTGCAGGAGGCATCGTCACACCTGGACTGGTACGATCGACTGCGTCTGGTTCAGTAGTTTGGACCGAGGTGGCTGCTGGGACTGAAGTTGTAGGGGGAGTGAGAACACCGGGCGTCTGGGTGGAGATCAGTTTATCAGGTGGAGTTGTCTCCGGTTGAGATGTCGATGGTGGCACGTCAGTCTCTTTGGTTGTCTGAGTTTTCTCAGACGTGGTTGACTCTCTGGTGGTTGCCATGGGGATAGCTGTAGATACCGTGACTGTTGCTAGCGTAGGTACAGGCACTGGAGCGGTTATGGTGGTCAGACTGGGAGCTGCTGTGGTTGTGTCGGCACGTCGGGTCGTGCTCGCCGTAGTGACCGACTCGGCAGATGTTACAATGGTTGTAGATGGCACTCCTGACATGGTTGTTGTGCCAAGGCTTGGGGTGACAGTCGGTGTGCCAGGAGTGGTTGATCTGGTGGTTACTTCCGGGGGCCTTGTTGCTATGGTAACCCTCGCAGTGACCGGCCTGACAGTGGACCTCTCAGTCAACGTGATTCTCGGGGTAACTCTTGTTGTCACAGGAACCCTGGGTGTCGTTCTGCTGGTGGTCGTCCGTTCGATGGTGGTAGTCGTTGTAGCAGGTGTAGCTCTTGTAGTGGACACCAGCCGGGTGGTGACTTTGTCCAGGACAGTCGTTGGCCTTGGAGCTGCGGTGGAAGTAGTTGTGTGCAGCTGAGACGAAGACGGAGGCGGCGTGGTTGTAGCTCTCGTTGACACCACCACTCTGCCAGTTACTGGATGCGTCGTCTCTGTAATCGGCTGTACAACGACGGGTCTGAGAGTGGTGGTAACAACACCCGGTGGAGCTCTTGTGGAGGCCGTGGTGAGAGGTGTCTCAGGAATACCGGGCGCAGGTGGAGGCGGGGGTGTAACCAGTTTCCTGGTTGTGGTGGATGCAATTTCCGCAGTTGAGATTTCAGGAGACGTTGTGGTTTTGGCGGTGGTGGCTATGGCAGCAGCTGATGTCAAAGAGGTGACAACCGGCTTTGGTGTTACAGGAAGGCGAGGCACTTCAGTGGTTCTGGTGGAAGTGACTACAGGGATGTCAGTTTCAGAAGTGACCTCTGGTGTAGTCCTCACTGTGAGGTTGTAGACCAGGGTGGAGGAGGTCACCCGATGGGGGGGGCGCCATGGCGTGGAGGTCTGCACGGTAGATGTAGGATGGGTGGAGCTCTCTGTTGTTGGTAACAGTGGTACAGTAGTGGTTTCTGTAAGAGATACTGGCGGTACAGTTAGTTTTGTAGTTACATGAGGACCTGTGGACTCTGGAACCTCTGGAGGTGTTGAAGTTGTGGTCTGAGTGGTTTTCTCTGTCGTTGGGACGGCTGCAGACCAGGAGGTTCTCTCAGAATAGGAGGTGGAGGTGGACACGGGAGACGTTGTGGTGTCTGTAATCTTCAGAGGTGGAGGTGCAGCTGTTGTTGCGGTAGCTACAGGTATTTCAGACACAGTAGATTCAAGTATGGTCACTTTCTTTGTTGTTGTTCTCCAGTCGGTGGTAGCTGAGGTAGGAGCAGGTGGTGCAGTTGTAGTCGGTGCAACATGGATTGGAGTTGACGTTGGTAACTCAGGAGCAGTTGTTGTAGAAGTCGTGAGTTCAGTAGGAGTGGTGTGCAGGATCGTCTTTGTGGTAACAGGTGGTGATGTTGTCACTGGACTTGTGTACGGTGTTGTTTTACTGGTGGTGAAGGGTGCAACTGGTGTGACTGACTCTGTGGTTTTGGTTGAAGTGACTGTGGGCAAAGACAGAGTTCCGGTTTGGACAGGAGGTGAGGTCGGGAGAGGTGAAGAGGTTGTGGAGGCCGTGCTCGGTAAACCAGGAGGGACGGATGTAGTTGCTGTTGGGGGAAGTCGCTCAACTGTTACAGGCTTTGTGCTGGTGTCTGTGTATGCAGTGGTAGCTGTACTGGGTACAGTAGTCCGGTCTGTTTCTATAGATGTCTCTGAGACTGGAGCAGGACTTGGACTAGAAGTGGTCACAATGGGAGTAACTGCTGCTGAATGTGTTGTAGCCTCTGTGGTCTCTTTGGTTGGGACAACAGGAGGAGGGGTACTGGTGGTGGTTGGCCCTTCGACAGAGCTTGTGGTCGGTGCTGTAGTGGTAGATGGCTGCATGGTCGCGGCAGTGGTGGTGAAGAGCGGCTGCAGGAAGTCTGTGGACTTGATGGAGGAAGTGAGCCAGAACAGAGCCGTGATGGCGAAGGGGGCGCGACTCGTCTTGGACGTGCTGGGGCCGAAGGGGCTGACAGTAGAGCTCACGTCTCTGGTCGTCCATGCTGTTGTACCTGTCACAGAGGTGGCCGAGGCTTCAGTCACTCTGACAGTAGACAGCGGCTCCACCACATCTGGCCTGACAGCAGAGGGCGCTGTTGGGGGAGACGGGGGTCCTGCTGTTCGGGAAAGTTCAGGAGCTGCAGAAGGAGAGGCGGTGACTGGACGGGTCGGCTCGTAAGGGGCGGGTGGTGCCTTAGACAAGGTTGTCTGTGTGCTCACGGCAGGAGGAGTGGTGGTGATTTTAGTGGTAGGACGAGTGTGTGGAGGGGTGGAGGACACGGTGGTGGTGGTGGTGGTGGTGGTGATGATAGTGGTCTTGACGGGGGTGGTGGAGCCAGCGGTGCTTGTGGTGGTTGCAGAAGTGACAGCTGCAGAGGTTAGCTGAACGGTGGACGTCGTTACAGGCTGCACAGCAACTGGGACCTTAATGCCTGAACCCAAATAACAAGTGTGTTAGAGAAGCGCTGAGCTCGGCACAGAGACACTTTATGAGACGGACTGAGAGGAGCGTCTTCTTTCATGGTGGGTTAGACATACTTTGGGTTTGAAATAATGTAAAAAGGTGTAAGTAAAGACTTTAACTAATAACACTATCACAGATTTTTTTCTTTCAGTAGTCCCTCCCCTGCTCCAACACCCACTGTTCCACTAAGAAGTCGGTTTAACATCTGAATCAGGGGACACTCACAGTCTTCAACATAGACACACCGACGGGTGACCTCATCCAGGACCATGTGTGGGGGGCAGACAGGAAGGCAGCCCTCCACTCTGTACACAGAACAACACACAGCCATGAAAAACCTGTCCACTGTATGATAAAGGTCAGGTTTTTGGAAACCAAGGATTTAAACGCAGGTCTACTATAAATATGGTGCATGGAATATTTTGGTGAGTAAAAACGTCACTTTTCCTGCACAGATTTCATTTTAGATGAGAGGAAAGTTTAAAAAGTGTGAGAGAGGAGTTTAAATATTTGTGTACTTTTCCTATACAGTATACAGATGTACTCTCTTCATCTGTTTCTGTGGCCATCGCCCTATAACTACGTCTTATCACTTAGCATGGCTCACTCTAAATAAATAAAAAACATATTTGAAGATCTAAGTTGTGTTGAGTTATTGGAAAGGTCAAAGGTCTCACTGTGGGATGTTGACGCAGGCTTCAGCTGACGGGTCGCTGCAGGTCTTGAAGCAGGGGACGACGCAGGAATCGTACCTCCACTGACACCGAGGACCAGGCGGGGCGTCTGGACTGGGGCCTGATGAAAAACACACAACACTTTACTCTTTTACTTCAAGGTCAAAAGGCCGTTAGGTCTCAAAATGTGGCCTTCTTGAACAGTTAACGTATAAAACTCTTTGAGGAACAAGTCCAGCTCTGTGCTACTGCTTTGACATTATGATACCACATCTGCTTCATTAAAGTTGTATCATGATTACTTTGATTAAAATATTGACACTCATGATGTTTTTAATTGAATCCAATGGAAATATTCTTGATGTCACTTTGTGAACTTGATTGAAAGTTAAAATAAAGTCCTGTGGTTTTAAACAATGCTTTGCCACAATAAGTGTGTGATGAGTATAATGGATCCATCTGTGGTTACAGGGTTTAAAGTGTTAAAATATACCTTATTCTCTCAATTAAACTGCTAATACAGTATTGATATGAAGCAAAAATCATTCTGATAGCGCCTCAAAATAGGAGAAGTATCTCAGGTTACTAATCTAGACTAACTAAAAAGAATCCGCAAATGTTTTCACACACCAGTAAAGTGATGAACTTAGAAAGCCGTTAGTGTCTGTCTGAAGTCTGGACTTCATCTCTTGCTCTGAATGTGTGCAGCATTCACTGCTGTCAGCAGGAAATCCAACCTCCTGTTGGCTCCTACGCCTTTTCCATTAACTAAAACAAATGCTGCTGTGTTTATTTTTAGCATCAGAGATTAGCCTGGCTGCCCTCTGAGCGGAGTATGCAGGCAGAGGAGTCGCTAGTCTTGACCTTTGACCCCAGAGAGAAGCGCCGATGGCCAACTGAACCTTGAGCAAAGCTTCCTGAATCCTCACTGATGGTCGATGGTGAGGCTTAAAAATATGAGCCCAGAATACAACCCAGCTCTTTGTCATTGTGATTGACCGTACTGTATTTTTACTATGTTGGCCTATTCTGTACACATGGCGTCTATTTCCTGTCTGTCCTGGGAGAGGGATCCCTCCTCTGCTGCTCCTCCCGAGGTTTCTTTTCTTTCCTTTCGAGGGTCAGAAGGAGAGAAGGTGTAAAGGCAAATTTGTGATATTAGCCTATATAAATAATATCGACTTGACTTCACAGAGGGAACAGTTTATCCAGCTCACTCAAAGTCCGAAAATACTTTGGGAATTATTGAATGTTTTCAATTGTATTAGAATTGAATTCCATTATTTTTGTCTTACGTCTGTTTCAATGTTAAATGTGGTTTTTAGAGGTGACTGACAGCCCTGTCACCATGGCAACACAATCTTATTGAGCCTAACCAGACTCAGTAACCCTGACTGTTGGTGAGAGGTGTGAATGATGTGTTCGCTGCACGTCGGTCGTTTAAGTGCTGCCGACCTGTCAGTCTGAACAGCGTGGCCTTGCGGAAGCTGTCGCTGTGTCTGTATTTGAGCAGGTGGAGGCGGGCCAGCGTGGCGTGCAGGAAGAAGCCGGGTTTCGCGTGGGACTCCAGCGAGTCGTAGCCGGTGATCCAGGTGTTCCTGTGGAGGACGAAGGTGGCTCCGTCCCAGAACGCCTCGCTCTCCTCCCACTTGGCCAGCCTCACTTGGCCAATGGGGCTGGCGTACAGGAAGTAGTTCGGTCTGTCGGCTGCCTCAAAGGAAACCCGTGATGTGTCTGTGTGGATGAAAACAAAATGATTCATCAGTACAAAAGGAACCAGAGGAAGCAGCGGAGCGCACAGACAAAAAATACATCCAATGTAGGTCCTATATTCACTCTCCTTTTAGCTCTGTTTTGGTCTCCATCAACTTCAGCAGTTTGACTGAACCCAAACAGTAAAGCTGGAGCCGTAAAAGCAAAACAATGAGCTGAAAGATGCTAAAAAGCTCCGTAGAGCTGATCATTCTCGGTGGGTGTGTCACTGTGAGCGATTCCTTTCACATTCATTACATTCATTTCTTCCATTATCAATATAGAATATTGATCAGTGCAGCTTTATAATAGCTTTTCACCTGTTTGAGGCCACAGCCCGTTTATCTGAACTTTTCCCGCCCGCCTTGTTTCCTGTCGCCAACCTTTAACAAGGGGAGCTGGATTACGACAGATTACGACTTGAATCAAATCTAATCAGTAAAAACTCCCACAGCATCTTCACTGAAACGCTTCATTGGTTGAAACTGGCTGAGAACTCACAGGCTGAATTCATTTTGTTGCTGAATACTTAAATTGGACATTTCTTGTCCAGCAGCAAGAAGAAGGAACAGCTGAAGAAGAAGCTGCTGAAATGGATTTTTGTTTCACTCATCCACGTCCTGACACATATCATTTTATGTTATCATAACATACCAGACTGTTTTCAATGGAAACAACTCATTAAACATCCTGTTGCAAAAGCAACATGAATGCATTTCCGTGTGTCCACATCTCATAACAAACAAACATTTTAATATATATTTAATGGTGAACAATGTGTCTGAATTCCTCTTGAAAAGGATCAAGAGTGCAGCAGCATCGAGGCTCACATGCAGTTAACAGTGAGACCAGCTTGTTCCAGTCTTGGCTTGCTGACCAGCCCAGAGCTCAGGTTGCCATATTAGCATTTGGCAATCTGATCTCTGAACCCTTCTGCCACTGGAAGTCAATAGAAGTCCATCTCCTCCATCAGTGTTTTCACTGGGACGCTCAAATCATCCCAAACACTGTCAGATGAAGAGGAAACAGAGGAAGAGGAGAACGAAGACTGGCCGACTTCCAGTTCGAGCAGAAAGAGTTGAGACTCTCCGGTTCTCAGATTAGCTGAAAGCTGGCGGTGTGGACAGAAGAAGAGCAGCCGGCAAACAGAAAGGAAATGGGACGATCTGCTGCATGATGCAGTGAAGAGCTGGAGGTCTACCACACTGCTGCTCAGGAATCCTGCTCTCACCAGGAAATCAAGCTCAAGGACTCTTTAAAGACTTTTCAACGTTGACTTTCCTCACCAGAGAAACGCTCGGTCAAATATCTTTTCTCAAAATCACAGAACGTAAGAAGTCAGCTCTGTGTTTTATTACGGAAATCTTCAGTGGTGACATTTCAAAACCAAGCCGATACGATATAATGTAGAAATTCCAGTTACTGTTATATATAATCACTACTTGAGGAAGATCCGCTGGCATCCAATCCTACAGCATGGACACATGGAGGCTGGGATTGTTCTGTCATTGAGGTTAAAAGGCTTCCTACTGATTCTGCTGACATGAAAACATATCGCTGTGGTATCTACACACCGATCGAACTTTCCCAAACTCCACTACAGAAGTTCCCTTTCATGCACCCATACTGCGTCTACTGGATCCTGCATTAGTAAAGCAGACACTTCTTTTTTTTCTACAGTGACGCTAAATGAGTGTAAAATAAAACTATAAAGCTTCTCAAAGAACCACAAGGTTCCCACACTCACATAGACATGAAATTCAAGGGTATCTCCGTGATTTTCAAGGGCTTGTTCCAGGAAGTCCACGTACACTGCTCTTGTAATTAATATGAATTCTCAATTATTTGTTACATCTCGTATTTCTGTCCATGAGGACCTTCTATAGAGTATATGGAGTGAATCACTACTACAAAAGCCTTTTTGGAAGATATTCTGTCTTTCTGATGCATATGCAGAAAAAATACTCCTCATCTGTGGAATTTTACATTTTAAGGTTAAAACAATATGCTGAGCAGAGTGGCCTCAGTGTTGTCAAGTTGTCAAGTCAAGAAATGCTGATGAAATCCTTACAATACAATAAATCTCCGCTCCAGGGTTTCCCTCAGGATGTGTTCATGCTGTCAAGGAGAGAGCTAAAAAAGCTCTGCTTTTCATTCTTTGCAAAACATTTAAGGAGAATTTCTTTGGTTTTTTTTGTTTTTTACATGATCTGAGATAAATTGTTGTGAGACTTCTGACAGCTGAAAAAACTAAATAAACAATCTTTTCCAAAGCAAAAATGAAGACGAAGACTGCTGCGTGCTGCAAAATGAATCCTGCTCTGTAAATAAAGTCCAACCTGCAGTCTGAAAAGATTTAACTCACCGTGTGGTCGGGCTCTGCTGAGGCCCGGCGTCATCATGAACTGCGAGAGGACTCCGGGGACGGCGGTGGCGCTGAGGATGCCCCGCTGCAGGAACACCGAGCCACTGGACCTGCTGGCTGCCAACAGTGTCGTCCGATCCCTGAAGGTGATCAGCCTGAAGGGGCCTTTACCCAGAACTGCAGGCAGGAGGCCATGTGAGAGCAGCAGAGACTCTTGTCATGCAATTCATGCAGTTTTAGCTCATATGTAACAAATCCTGTATATTTTACTTTGCAGCTACCCATTTTGCATTTTGGTTTTTAATGTTTCCAGCAGTTCCAGGCCATTTCTGCATCACGAACATTAATCAGCAGACAGCCGAAACTTGTTTTAGTAGATTAATCCATCACATCAAATCTGCTTTGTTTTGTCAGAGTTTTAACATCAACCTGTGGCTGTCTGGTCGCAAAAATACGTCCAATTAAGAACCTAAAACTCATAAAAACAACTAGTTTGTTATTTTTAAATCTCAGTAATCGTGAAACTAAATGCGTAAGTGTCTAAATGTCCTTCTTCCAGCAGCCACGACTGCAGCTGGACACAATCCTGAAACAGATTCTTCAGGATTCTAACGGCATCCACCATCAGCACTAACACAGCTGCTGTAACATTACACACTAATAGATACTGTGAATGATTGATCAGAGATGATCAAGCCTGATTTATGTAGCATTATTGTATCTCACAGACGTATTTCTAAATCTCAATTAACAAGTCTGAATAGCTGTCATGAAAGAAAAACTAAAATATTATTGACACCACATCTCTGTATCACACTGTAGTGTAGAGTGTGTGTGTGTGTGTGTGTGTGTGTTTAAGGTATTTGGTCTGTAGAGATTTTCATACCTTTGTTGTAGTATTCACAATCATACGCTGCAGAGAGAAGCACAGAGACAGTCAGTTAATGATAATATTAATAATAGTAATAGATGTTAAGTGTTTAGGTAGCATACAGTATTTTATTAAGTATTTTTAAGCTGCTACTAATGGCTTTATTAATGAGTATTACTATAATAATGGCTATTATTGTCGTAGGGTATCTGCTTCAGATTTATATGATCTATTGAAACAGAGATAAAACAATCATGCAGGTTTTTCACTCCCTGCGTTTTGACTTACGGCACAGAGACGGGGAGCGCCAGTCGACAGGGACGCCCTGGTGGCAGCAGCGCTGGGCGTATGCCGCCACGCTGGTGCAGAAGCACTCGCAGTCGCCTCCACGACTGCAGGCACACGTGTCTGCCAGACAGTTCATGTAGAACCAGGTAACATCCACCTGAACAAGAAGAAAAACAAACACTTTTCAGCAATTTATCAAGAGTAGTTTCACAGTTACAAACACTGACACACATCTGGGTGATATTAGGTTGAGAGTAACTTATTAACTGTATGACATGTGAGTTTTCAGTACTTTACGAGAGAAGAAGCAGCACTCCAGAGAGTCCAAACTACAGGACAGAGGCCTGTTGTTGTGTTGTCACTCACCACTGGATGGCAGGCCTGGAAGACCTCACTGAGCAGGACGGCACACTGACGCTTTGCAAAAGGCTCTCTGAGCGGACTGAGGCTGCAGGGGTGTCTGATATCTGGACTGTTCACACACTGAACACACACACAAACATACACAGTGGTGATCAATTACAACTTTTTATCAGCGGTTAAGTAGTGAAGTCTGAAAAGTCTTGGCTAGTGTCATTTGTTGGTTGAGTACATTTTTTAAGAGACTTGACAAACACAGTGACGAGCTGATGAAGATTAAATAAACGCGTCTCTCATCATTAGTCACCACTTCCTGTCATCATTCCTCAGTGAAGTGTCGAAACGAGCAGATGCACTACAATACGATTTAAAAGGTTTCACTCACCTCTGCTGCCGTCCAGCTGTTTCCAAACTCCTGTGGAGTTGGAGAGTCAATGTTGTCGGGCGTCCGCATCTCGTTCACCGTCTTCATGTCAAAGTTCCCGCACAGCCCACTGAGCTTCCCCTAAACACATCACCAACATCCCAAACAACACTTAGTGTCATCATATCCTGAATCTGATATCCTCTGATATGGTCAGCGTTTACCAAACAGAGTGAACCTCACTGTCTGTTCTTCTTATTCTGCTCTGAGAGTGTGAATGAACAGGATAGATGTGGATCACAGTCTGTGCTCCTTCTGCAGCGCTGTTGCTATACAGGCTCTGACCACCGGTGGCAGCACTGAGCGCTCTCCTCCAGTTGGTGAACGAGGAAGAAATCATGTTTGATTTAATGTTTTATGAATGTTTGTGTAACTAAAATGTTCCGGTTTTCACTGATAGTCACCATAAAAGCAGATAACATATGACTCAAATATTTGACAAAACAATCTCAACTCACGGTCCACTTACTTGCTTGTTCTGCTTTCAATCATAACACACGGTCTTCATCAGCAAATTAAGTTTTCTCAGTTTGAAAAGCTCAAGAATGAATTGTCAAGCTCAGCTTTTAAACCAGCATGGAAGAAGTCCTAAAAGTGCCCGGAAAGTTAAGTTGGAACATCTACAGTTATCTGTGATAACACTCCGCCTGCTGATGACGACCAGGTGATACGGCCGAAAGCTCAAGAACAGCAGAGTAAGAGGAGCTTGAGTTGAGACAGGAAGCAACAGGGCTGATGGTAAATTGATTGGAGCATCAGCTAAATGCACTAAATGTTTCCTAAAATCACAACCCCGCACACTCAGGAAAAAAGAAAAAGGCGTCCTACCTGCCAGCGAGGTCCGACCTGGATGTGGACGGTGGTCTTACGGTCCCAGAGGACGGTGACGTCTTCCTCTGGGAAATGAACCACTGTGAAGTATCCGGCTGGCCAGATGAACATCCTCTGCTTCCTGTCAATCACACTGGATGGATTCTGCAAGGGACAGAGTTTTAAATTAAACATGACCCTAGAATTCATGCCCATTTCATGATTCATAGAAAACACAGAACATATATTGAAAGTGACTCTTACGGGCTTCCCGGAGTCATCGTCGAATGCTACGAAGGATCTGCCGATGTTGATCAGCAGAGATTTCCTGCAGATGACTCCGCTGTCGAAACAGTCGACGTTCTCAGCTGCTACACTGAACATCACGTCAGCGCTGCTCTGTGGAGGAGAGGAAACACAGTCACAGAAACACCAAAGTCTTAATAGCAGAGAAATGCTGCAGACACTAACTATAATATAACATATTTACACCTACAGTGATAATAGATAGTAGAAGTGATAGAAAGTCCACTGCTGCTGCACTTAAAGGTTCACTGGGGAGTTTTTGACCTCTGGTAGCGCTGAGGAGTTGTTTTATTATTAGAGTTTGTTTATCTCAGATTATGCGATAACTTTGCTGCCAATGGTGTCACATTATTTCACTGATCCACAGGTGGCAGTAACACGCCAAGACAGGGATTCAGACAGTCCGTGTCAGTGAGTAACACTGGACGCAAACATAACTTTTGTTTATTTACAAGAAACCTTCACAGGGAACCTTTAATTGTAAAGGACTATAACAATGTTTTTTATCTTTTTACTTCTGCAGCCAACCAGATTAATTTCCCACTTTTCCAGGAAGTCAGAGTATTTTGACCATTTAAAATCAGGCAAAATCCATAATAATGTACATAAATACAGGAGAAAATTGGATTTTTAAAAATTCTTGTTAAACTAGTTCAAACGAGTCGAGGTTTGTTATTGTTCTTTTAAAAAGATATATTTTTCAATAAAAACAGATAACCAAAAAAAAGCCCTAAGTGTACAGATGAAAAGGTTAAAATGTGCAAAACCACAGTTTTGACTATGAATAAATAATTTCAGTACCTTCACAAGATAGACTTTGCATGCACCAACGTAGTCAAACAGCAGTCCGTCAAACGTCCTGTAGTGGCGATCACCGTAAGCCATGCACATGGACGGACACGGATGAAACACACACTGGAACGTCCCGTGCTGGCAAACACTACAAAGAAGGCAAAAGCTTCAGTGATTCAGCATCAACTTGTTCCCACTTAGTGCGAGGACATGTTTTCCATCTCTAATGGCCTCCTTTTGTGGAGCGCCTCGGGTTTACAGCCGGCAGAAAAGTGGCCGGTGAATTGTCAAAGGCTAAATCACCGCTCATTGCGCTATTAGGCTGTCATCTACATCTTCCTCGCTGGCTATGGCTTGAAGAAGAAATGGGAGGATGGGAGAATGACTGAGATCACTGGGAGAGTGTTTCCTTTCACCAGCCATGAACAGTCTGAAGCAGAGGGAATCAAAGAGTCATACAAGGGCCCGCTCTGTTTTCCAGGCCTTTTTCTGTGCGGTGATAACAGAGAATTATGGATATCAGGTGGCCTCTTTCGCTGCTCTGACAATCTCAGGACTCGATGCTTTCAGGCAAAATCTGACTTTGAAAAGTTAGCGATTTGTCTTATTTCTGACAGATATTGTTGGCGGATGATTGGTGAGGGTAATACAAATTTGTACTCCGTGACAAAATGGATGAAGACCCACTGAAGGGAGGAAAAGCGCACGTCATTCAATTTTAATGACGGTTTTCTGTAAAAGCTTGGTCTGGTTTTATGTGTGACTGACTCTCCACAAATGCATGAACTTACCACTGATGGCAGGGGGAGGAGACTCTGTCGCCGGGGTAATACTCCTTTCCTTTCCACAGACAGGGGCAGGATGCAGGTTCAAAGCACTCGTCTCCATGTTTCAGCAAGCTGGGGGCAAATAAAAACATTTTAAAGCTCTGGATTTACTGATATGGAAAACGGAGACTTGATGTAGTGGTTTGAGACTGTGGTTTGAAACTGTGGCTCCTTAATCTTACAAGAGTCAAGGTTTCCTTTTCAAACATCCATGAGGAAGACGCTTACTTCACTTTGTCCATTGAGACTGATGACATTCACCAATAACACCTAAAAATAAAGCACTGTAACAAGAGACCTGCAGTGAGATCTGTGATCCAACCAACTACAGCGAACGACCCAGAACACAAAACGAAAGTTTTTGTTTTGTTTATCATTTCATGTGTTCTTAACTGGTCTGAGCCTGAATGAAAGAGACTGAACCCATCACAGGTAGATTCTCTACCCAGGGTCACATTCAGTGCTGCCAAAACAGCACTAAAGGGCTTTTTAATGGAAACAAAGACGCCCTGAACATGCCGTAGCAAAGCATTGGGATTTCCCAGAGTGTCTCGCTTAACAAATCCAGCATATGAGAACAAATGGATCTCAAAGGCTGCTGCAAAGTGCTGGAGACACCTCACCAACTCACACTTTGTCTGACCATTGCAGCCGAACATTTCCGAACATTAACCAAGTCGTTTTAGGAAGCTGAAGCTATCTAGACTTATAAGGGTCATAAGGGCTGACAAATTATTAATTTAGGTACAAGGACGTCTTGGTAATTTAAACAAACTTCTCATCAATGAACCAAAGGCCAGCAGATGTGGTCCCACCTGAAACCAGTTGAAACAACAGGCCAATAACAGAGCCTCGTAACAGTCTAATTTGGACCAATGTTGGTTATTATTCAGGATGCTATCATGTTATAACATAATCATCTTTGGGAGCTCCTGTGTTCATCTCTAATCCAGATATGAGGACTGTCCTTTGCCAAGAGAGCGACAGAGGCAGAGCCAAGGCCGGTTGGCTTCCAGAGCCAAGCGATGCCAGGAAACAAGAGGGAGAGAGTTTCAGGGGTGGGCGACTGTGGATGAAAAGGCGGTAACACTCGTTGGCTACATGAGAAAACCAGACAATTAGGATTCTCAGAGATAGAGAGAGAAACAGTCTTTGTCCGGATGCCTCCTTTTGCTTTCCACTCTGCGAGACGAAGCTGATAAGTATCTTGTAATATCCAGGGTTGAGCTATATCCACTGGCGAGGCTGCAGACAATGAAGTGACATACTGAATGGTCCCGCCACAAACCTCAGGTTCATCTGAGTAGAGTTACACCCCAGATAAAACGGTGTTAACAGCTTCCTTTATCCGCCCGCCAAGCTGCCGTATCAATTACTCTGATCAAAGATGCTAAAATCATTCATTCTCCTGACCTGCGTGCACATTATGAATAAATCCTCATAAACATGGCCCTCGTTTTGAATTTAATTCTATCAGACGATGTAAAAGTGACCGAGGAAGACGTGGATGCGTAGAGGGGCGACAGGCGAGTCAGGTGCCGGGTGCCGACTGAAGAGCGCAGCTTTAAACATACTGTTCATCAGTGATGGTGTGGAGGCTTTGGCCGATGTTGTGAATATCACACATACTAAAAAACAAATACATTTGGAGTCACTGGAGGAAGCAGTTGTGGGACAGAAAACAACGTAATGAATGGTGCTGACATTGTTATTGATGTTCGAGATGAAACGGCGTTCTGAGAGAGTCCAGCTTCCGTATCGTGACGTATTTCTGAGTGAAACAGCAGACGGGACGTAACGCTGGGTTGAAGATTTATTGGTTGGTTCAAGCTGATGTAAGCACACATCATATTTTGTGTTACAGGAAGAAAACATGATTTGATTTTGATATGTGAATACAAAGAAATTGATTTTTTTTTTTTGGGGGGGGGGTTCTTTTGGCATGTATTGTTATATAGGTGCACAATTTGACTGGGGATGTGATCTAAAAGGCATTTTTCATCTCGACTTTAATGCTAATAAACTTTAATAAACATTAAGCAGAACTTTATACAGAGAATCCAGGGCAAGTCGTTCAGCGGCCCAAAACCTTTCCTTTCCTTTCTGTCCTCTGACCCTGAGTCCTGTTTCACTCCGCATTTGTTTATAACACCCCCAAACCTCTCCAGGATAGTCTGCGGGCCAATAACAAGTTTTGACGGTTGTCTGTACGTTCTGTAACCAAAACCAAATCCTGGTATGCTGCACGGTCCCGTGTTGCACCTGAAAGTCCCGGTTCATACGAGTTCAGCTGGGCTAATTGTCACAGAATGAGGAATGAATGAATGGTCTACATTTTGATCATAAACAAAGTGTGCCATTGTGAATGAAAACACAATGGATTCTCCTGTCAGCACCTCAGCTAATTATTTCCCATTACAGGTTTTTAAGTCCTGCTGCAGATGAATACGGTGACTTTGAGTTGGGATTTCTTTTCACGATAAACATCTAAGTGTAGTATTAATATGACAGAGGGAACACCTGCTTATCATCTGCTGTCTGGTTCAGAAAAGAAAACCAAAGCCAGCAAACTGAAGACATGCAGCTGATGTGTAGCAGGCCAGAAAATACAATGGGTAAAGAAATGTACTTCTCAAGCCAAGTAGGAATACTCAAGTATGAGACTGAGGTCTTGGCTTTATATTTTGTGATATTGTATTGATGTTTGGCTCATGTTCACCATCATCCATGAGGAAAAACGAGGTATAATAACCTTGTGTTCCTTGTGTTTTTTTTCTATTTACTTGATTTTCACTTACAGTTTTTGACCAGTTGTAGCACAGTGTTTGTAAGAGTGGGTCCATGTTTTGTTTGTATCGTGCACGCGCAAGAGGACGCTGGCAACGCAATACACATTTCTGCAACTGGTTTCACGCTATTCCTCTGATCGACGTGGAGGTTGCAACTATTGTTCAACTATTTTTTTAAAAATCGGCTTTGCAAATGTTTTATGTGGAAGGAAACGCATTCAGCACGTTTGTTGGACGTTAGCTACAGAGCGCCCCAGGGATCATACAGTAGAGAGAAAACACTGATGTAGAAATCCGTGCAAACCACGGGAACAGATTGGAAAACTGTGCCTGTGGATTCAACGTCATGACCTCAGCCCTGCCCCATGCAAAAAATAAATTATTAAGATGTACAGTAACGTTAGCTACTTGCAGGTGTCGCCACTGACACTCTCCTAGTAGTCCAGGGTTGAGGTCATGGAGTTGAATCCATCAACATGTACTGCACGCAGTTTAGACATCTAAGTGCTTGGATACGTAAGAAACACAACATATCTACAGGAAAACTCAAAAAGGTTCCTTTTAATGTATTTTTTTCAGATTCAAATATGCACAAACATGGTCTACTTATACAACCTCTAAGCTAATGTCCTGTGTTATTTAATCTGTTTTTAGTTTTCAATCAGGTATCTCCAAGAGCGTGTATTGTGTATTTCCTCCACTGAATGCTGCGGTAGGAACCTTTATACAGTATAGCATAGAAAAACTTAACTTATGGCCAGTGCAATACTTAATGTGGTATTGCACATTGCTGTGTTAGGTTCACATGTTCTTTCCTATTATCTAAAGAATATTTATGTATCGCACAACCTCACTGATAGAAACAACTTAAAGCTCGAGAGACTGAACAATCTGCTGCGGCTTTTCACGTCTTTATCTCCTCTGCTGAAATAAATGGTCAGAGAGCTTTCTGTCGGGCTGTAATGACACACACCTTCCTGTTTTCTGTTGTGGACGCAGCCAACGACAAATAAAGCCACTCAACAAGTGGACGAGCCATAATCGAAGTCTGTCGCTGTAGAAACGACCCCCTCAAAACTGTGAAGGGCAAGTTTCTGAAGATCATCAGACCGATGACTGAACCTTTAAGCTATTGACGCAGCCGTCACCAGCGAGCTGAATGAGATCGCTTTGTGTCCATATTCACCACATAATTAGCTCACAAACTCTCAGGTTCCAGGGAGTTATTATCAAACCACGACAGTGTGCTGGGATGCTCGTCACCATGAAGGTCATCGCCATTAAAGCTGCGAGCAGGAGTAAATGAATCACTCTGGTGAGGTCAGCAGAGGTGACGTGAGTCTCTGTACCACCTTTTCGCTGTGTCACTGGTGCTATTTGAAGTCTGGGACGGAATTTATTTGAATATGTAAGATGCATATTCACCTTTCATATTTAAACAGTTGACGTCGTAGACAGGAAATCAGCATTTTGTAGCACTGACCATAAGTTAAGTTTTTCTTGTTAGATGATAGAAGGTTTGTTTTACTTTAATATATATTACTGTTTTACTGCTGTGTTGATATCCCACTCAGTATACATCTTGTGATATATACTGAGTGCTTGGTGCTGACAAACATTACTTGTGTAAAAGAAAAACTTTAAATAGTTCACTTGATTTAGTTGTTGTCCGATGTGAGTGTATAAATAGACCTGTCTATCATTTTGAGATCAATAGCAGCTTCTAGTCGTGTTTTCACTTCATGTGGCCTTTGGTTACCTGAGTTACAAATAAACCTTTTAAGGAGGATCGCATTTTATTTTATGGGATCTCAAGCTAAATTAATCCAACATGATTTATATCTAATATGCACATTGAATCTTTAAATGAATGTTTAGCTGTGTGTTTATTAATATTCTTGTCTTTAATATTGAGTTCTCCGTTCTGTATTACGTTTTAACCACAGTTTCATATTTTTCTTGTTGTTTAATGTTTCTTTTTCTGTAAGTTCTGCATTTAGCTGAAAGAGAAAGGCTGAGAATTTCATTAATTATCTATCAGGTGCGCATTAGTGACTAAACACAGGGCTTCTGTTGTCTGGTTTAGAGCCATCATTAGCCAGCTATATAATCTGTGCAGAAGTGTCATAAGCTAGGATATGTTTTGCTAACCTCTGCCTGTGCATATCGTAATCAGGATGACTCTTGGTTGATGTCACAGAATGAAACCACTTAACCCTCCTTTCAGGCCGACAGCCAGAGGGGATTACAGGGATCCGATGACTGTAATCTACTCCGTGATGTCTGTCCACCTCATCTGCTGGTTGTAAGGACTTTTGTCTCCTACAGATGATCTAAGACTCGTCCAAAAATATGGCTGCTTTCGGTAACGAGTACAAAACAAAATACCTCACAAGGCGAGTGTCATTATCAAAACCCAACAGAAGTCAATTTATTTAAATCTCGACAGATCAACATGAGGACTTTTAAAAACTAATGGTTTAATCACTTTTGGGTCTTTTGGCCCCCAGGAACAGTTCTGGGCTATCAGACCTATTTGGCTGTTTTGTTTAGCTAACCAGCGTCACCAGGTACCGGGATTTTCTGATCCTTGACCCAGTGCCATCCTCCTGCAGAGGTAAGGGGAGGGTCTGAGGATTATTCCTGGCTCGTGTGACATTTAACCCGTCTGCAGTCTGACCCCCGGCTGACCTCGGCTTCAGTGACACGGTCAGCCTGGTACACTCACAGCTTTAGATTTCACCAAACCTACACAGTCATTTCTTTATCAAGAAAAAGGTCACGCTCTTCTGCAGCATCACCCTGAGTCACCTTCATACATGTTGACACCTTCACAGCTGACTGCAGAGGAACATTTGGAGGTTCAGATCCACATCTGCAGTGGGACCCTTTGAGCGTCTTCCAACTGCAGTGACTCAAACCAGCAATCCTCCAGTCACCAGCTCTCAGGTCGCAAACAAGTCAACATTAAACATGTCAGCTCCTACAGAAGCCAACCATCAGTGAGGGCTGAACCATGTAGAGAAAATCTGTGATGTGATTAAGATCCTCAAAGAAATTCATGGTTGTATGTGCTGCAGTAGATGTCGTGTGGTTAGTTTAGAGTTGAGAGAAAATAATTTGTTAGTGCGAGTTTTAATTTCGCCAGCAAAAATATGGAAACAAATAATTGTTTTTGTAAATTAAAATGTTGTCTTACGTCATATGAACAAAACGGCACAGCAAATTAAACTTCACGTCACGCTGACTGTCTTCACAGGCTGAAAAGAGTTCTCCGTAGTAAACTAATCTTGGTGGGTCCCTTTAAATCATTTAGAATTGGCAGAGCTTCCATACACAACTCCTCGGTGATTCACTCACCCGGGAGGGCAGGTGCACCCGGCCACACAGGGCTCGTGCGCGGAGCAGGTGAGGTTGAGCAGGTAGGATTCACAGGTGCGCTCGCAGGCCACGCCACTTCCCGACAGGAGGCCGTCGTCCCCCTCTGAGCAGTTCTGGTAGAGCTGACCAGCTGGACACAACGTGTCTGTGAGAGGAGAAGGAGAAGTCACAGGTTAGGAAGATGAAGACGAGCTCCAGAAACAATGTAAGATCCAGAGCTCCATTTCCTCTTTCATCTCATCCCTCCAATGTTTTTCTAATTAATGACGACTAAATACAACAATAACAAAACTAGTATAATTCTTCCATGGTTGTGTTCATATCTGTGATTGTGCAGAGTCGTGGTGTAAGACTGCGAGAGAGACTGGCAGGCCAACAACACACAGGTACAAGCATATATTTCTATCGTCATTACAAAACAATTGGCATTAATGTGACAGGTCAAACACTTAATGTCAGCTTAAGAAATAAGAATGAACTAAAACGATTTCTGATTAAAGTGACTCACCACTGTCTGTCGTTTGGGACACCAGTTTACCGTTCATACAGAGTCTGCAGGGGAGCACAGAGAGGAGAGGATGATGAGGATGATGAAGGGAGATACAGAAACTATATGGAAGGTTAACACATTAATAAACATGATATCAAATACAGAAATCTTTTGAAAATATTTGTTTATTTTTCATTATTCTTTCTCTCTTGCACCACATTTTATTTTTGCCACATTACTGGCAAGACTAGTAGAACAGCAAAACTGTCAATATTTCAGTATTGGTAGTGTGTCTTGTTCGTACCAATCAACATTTTCACATTGTGGAGTGTGACAGATATCGAGCTCCTATAGGGGAGCACTAGTGGGGCTTCAGACTTTTAGCTGAGGTCCTGGTTCTGGTTGTAGCTCGATAGATTACCTGAACTAACTGAATTTACAGCCTCCAGTTGTTTTTTCTCTTCTGTCTCTAACTGTTTGCAAACTGAATTGCCTGAAGTCAGTGAAAAGGGTTTCTTTAATCATCATCATTAACATTAAGGTATGGAACATGTATGGAGAAAAAAAAATGAAATTGTCCTTTAAAACGTGGACTTTTCCTTTGAGGGTTGAGGTTAGATTAGATTAGACGGAGGAGAGGATCTTACTGAACACCTGCTGACGTCATGATCACATCTCCCGGTTCATAATCTGCTCCGAGGAAACTGCAGGGACACTCGCTCCTGAAAAACCACAAAAGTAAACAAAAACAAAAACACACACGAGACCGACTCCGATCACTGATGCGTCACATTCATATTGTTTGTTGTCTACAACAGAATGTGAGTATTGTGAATGTCAGTACGAGCACAAGGCTTTCAATCAGACGTCCGAAGATCTTCAAAAACCTCGTAAACTCACAGTTACACATCAGGGTTTGAGTGATGTAAACCAGACACTGCTCAGTTTGTGTAAAGAGTTATGTTAAAGAGGGCTTTGTGTTACCTTAAACAGAGTATTACAGGTAAGTGGATAGGGACAGATAAGCAGGCTTTAGGAGGTGAGATCAGTGCTCAAAGTGTCGAATCTACAATCAAACCTTCTTCAAAAAACGTATATTATTATAAAAACATAAAAAATGGCAGAGGATCTACGTTGCGGTGGGCTGTGTTTAGCGGAGGCTGAAAGCCTTGTAACATATAGGCCAGCGCCACACATCGGCCTCTGTACTACAAATTCTTTCTCACTGGTTATCAGATATCTGTGTCGTCCCCAGCCCGAGTGGGAATGAAAGGGGGGTTTCACGGTGAATTCCTTGATGTAACTCTATCACATGGTAAGTAAGGCACCGCGCTGCACTAGGATGTAAAAACCTGGGACATTTAAGAGGAATTAAGCTGCATGTCTTCTAGGGCAGAGCAGGCTGAAAGAGAGAGCCCAATTACTGAGGTCCTCTGGCTCTATAACGTCTGCAGGAGAGATACAAGGCTTTCCACTTAAAGGCTGACCTAAACTTCAGAGCAGATACAAATATCACTTTGAGAGGATTTGTTTGGCGGAGTGACTCCAGCCACTTCACAACCTTCCACAACTCAACAGCAGGCCGAGCTGGAGCTGCTGCGACACACAACAAGGACACTGACGACTGAACTTAATGCTAAAACGACGGCGTGGATGTAATGATTTTATCTTCCAAATACAGTAAAAAAAAAAAAATATTGTAATGTTACACTAGAGTGCCTGTTATAGTGATAGTCACTGTGTCTCTCTCCTGCTTGGAGACCCCGCCCCCTCAGCCTTACCTGTGCACGCAGGTGTGTGTTCGATGGTTGTAGAAGGATCCCTGAGGGCAGACGCAGCCCTCCTCACACTCCTCCCCACAGTGCTGCGGGACGGAGAGGGCGGAGCAACGGCGCTGGCAGGACGACACACAGGTGCCGTACTGCATGGTGTCAGGACAGGTGACCGCTGCAGAGAGAGAGACAGTGTGAACGGAAAGATTAATTCACAACTGTACGGAGCAGGAAGCTGCTCAGTGGGATTATTCTGTAGTCTGGCTCCTAACACAGTATCACAACATCATCACATTCAAACCAGCAATGACTGAGTTTTTGGGGCAGCGGCAACAAGTTATGACCAATCCTCAGCTTTTAAGTTGATATGGAGAACAAACAGCTGCTTATTTAACCACCAAGCAGCAACATTATCATTCATTTGGAATCGTGTTTGCGTCTCCTGATGAATGTAACTCCAATATTCCCTCTCTTTTAGCTCTGTTTTTGGTCTCTACCAACTCCTGAGGGAAATATCTGAACCAAAACAATAAAGTTGTGGGCTGGACAGATAAACAAACTCTGATTTTGTGATAGACGTTTATGTTCTGGAACTCAACTGTCACCGACACAGAGTTGGGAGGACAGTTTGGGATTTGATATTGGGCGCTATAGAAGAAAAGAAAGAAAAGTCAGAGACGTAACATGGTTGGCCAGTCAGATTTCAAGGCACCCTTTGGCTCCATGTCTTCCTTCATTCATAAATTCAGCTGCTGAATCCTGGGACAAACCAGCCTCGTTGATATATATATATATATACAGACTGTGTCAGTATGGTAGAGCGTGAACATGCTGGTTACTCACCACAGTCGGGTATCTGCGATCGAAAGTCAACGATGACAGAGAACCTGCGGCAGTGGCGAGCGTAGTGGGCCAGCGCAGAGCAGAGGCAAGGCGTCCCGCACTTACAGGTGTCTGAGCGACACTGCTGATGGAAGGATGTCGGACTGAGGTACTCGTGGCAGGCGGAGAACAGATCCTGGTTCAGTACGTCACACATCTCTGAGGCATAAGCCACTGAGAGGAAGGAGCAGGTTTAAAAAGGCAGAAATACATAAGGCCAGCTGCTGAAAGAAAATGTACAAATATATACAAACAAAACATGTAAAAAATCTAAGTTTACACTGACTTTTATCTTATTTAAACTATGTATGTTAATCAGTTTACAGCTGCTTTATTATGAAAGACCAACAGGAATCTGATGATTTATGTGTACTTTTTGCTTCAAAGATTACATGACATGAAAATATTGACCCTGAAAATATGTTTGATGTACAATTATATCAAAACAATTTTTATGTACTTAGATATAAAATGAAAAATAAATTATCTTTCTACAAAAAAGTCCAGACTGGTTTATAATTAAAGTATATATAATCAGAGTAAACTCGTAAACTTTCATTCTTGTTTTATCAAGTCTCATATCATCTTCACAATATCCAAAAGTAAATGATGAAAAAATAATGTAGAGATATATAATAAATAGTGTAATTGTGTAATTCAGAGACGCTGAACTTGAGCACAACATATAACACTGTCAGTGTTTTCAGGACACGAAACAGAAAAAGCTGCGAAGAAGAAGAGAAACTGACCGGCCTGCTGGTGTGCATCACAGGGGTCGAGCTGAGGCGTATTCAGGCTCGGTGAACAGGCTGACGAGACTCTCCAGGCGTTTCCAAACAGCTGAGGAGTGCTTTCTATCATACCTGACGGAGACCTGCAGGAAAACCAGAGCGCAGAGTCGTTGCGACAACATGGAGCTAGAAAACAGCTTGCTCGTTTTGTTTTTCACACAGTGAAACTGATGTATCACTGAAACTGCCTTTGTTGCTGTATGTTCCACAACATTTCCACTTTGAAAGAATAAATGTAAGCATGCTGATAGCTAGTGCTACGACAACATGGCTACCTTAACATTAACACTAGTTTAAGCTACAACAACACTGCTGCCTCCGAAGTAATCCTCCTAATAAAATCCATTTTGTTTGATTGTTTTGGTATTTCAGTTACAGATGTTGTTTTGATTGCAATTGTAGTTAACAGATAATTAAATCATAATTTACTGATTATTGACCTCCATTCCCAGTTAATCAATCAATCAATGCATTCAAATGAGATAACTGAGGTACCGTCCTGTCAACAGATGGCTGATTTATACGTGATTACAGAAAAAAGTTTTAAAAAGGGATTCAAAAACATTCGGATTCAATGAGAGGATTTAAGATTGGACTCATATTTTTGTTGCACTCAACAAACACGTGTTTGACACGTCCCACCTCTGCCTCAGCCTCCCACCTGATTGGTCAGATGGACCCATTTCACTTTTGAAATCAGAACAGGAGAGAAAAGGAGCTACCACTGTTCCTGAGTTTCTGGCTATTCATTATGTCTAAAACAGCTGTTAATCCATAAAATGAAACTGCAGCAGAAGTCGGTGCTTAGCACCAAAGACAAAATATAAAATACAGGATTCTGCAAGTCTTTTCTGGAGAGCTTCGGGCAAAGCGAGCATACGACCACTTCAGTCACCAACTGCGATGTATATCCATTTACAGCTGTTAGACAACATCCGCCCTTTATGGTCGGCCATTACGATACGGTACAGTGGAGCCCCTATTCCACTAACAGTAAATTCCTTGTTGAAGTGGCGTGTCCAGTTGGGCGCTCATCTGGCCCGCCTAAAAGAGCTGATCAGAGAGCGAGGCGTTTGATGCCGAGCCGCCGAGCCAGTGTGCATTACAGAGAGAGAGTGTGAGAGAGAGAGAGCACTTCACCATCACCTCCCTCTCTGCCTCTGAAACAAGAGTATGCTCTCTCTTTTTATCATTGGACAGAGAGGGGGGGGGGGGGTTGACGGAGGGCGCGGGAGGGGTCAAAGGTCAGCCGGCACACACTTACAGGAAGTCATCTTGAATGTTGCCGTTGAAGGTGCCACACAGGCCCACCGTGTCGTCCTTCCACAGCTCGTCGGCCCGCAGGTAGAGGCGAAACTCCTTCCAGCTGTACTGCAGACGCAGGCCGAACGCCGTCTTCACCTGGAGGAACATGGACGACAGCTCCTGGATGTGGAAGACGTCTGCGGGGGATGAGGGAGGAGGACATTTAGGATTTCAGGTGGAGCATATGCATTCACTTTTATGCAGAACTGTGCATCATGTGCACATGACACAAACAAAACGGGGACCTGTTCATAAAAACGTTACTCCATCGCACTAATAGTGGTCAAAAACTCCACATGGGCATCTTTTAAAGAGCAAATTAACACCACCTGAAAATTTTGTTTTCGCCGCCCTCCAGTGGTTTAACTTCTCACCTTGCAGTGATGTAGAAGTGTACTCTTGGGTGCGCCGGTACACCGTGACATCACTGTTCGGCACGCCCATCAGTGATGCAGCTTTTCAACCTGGTGTTAATTTAGTCTTTAAGAGGAAGTGAAGAGTGTGCTGTGATGATTACTCTCTGTATTGTTGTTGAATGTACGTTGTTGTTGTTGTTGTTGTTTTTGTTGTTGTTTCAGATCATTTCAAACATTTCTTGCTTTCAAACTTCAGTGAAGCTCATGGAAATATCTGAAGGTGACGTCATCATGTCTGTTTGACCAGTTAAGTCCTCTTTGGCTTAGCATTTACAGTCAATCAGACCAACTCAGTTTTATACTGACTTTTATTGTTTCTGGGCTGCAACTGATGATATGTCTTTTTCATTATTTGGTCAATTAATTGTTTAGCACATGAAATATTAGAAAATTGTGAAAAAAAATTCCCAGATCACGAAGGTGATGGCTTTAAATTTCTTATTTTGTCCAACCAACAGCACAAAACCCAAACGTATTTAATTTACTTTGATATAAAACAACGAAATCCTCACATTTGAGACGCTGGAACCAGTAAATGTTTTTGCTTGATAAATCCTTAAAAAATTGACTATCAAAAGTACTGCTGATTAATTTTCTTCTTAACAATTTATCGATTATTCGACTAATTGTACTATTGCACTAGTTTTAGATTTGTACTTTGAGATTTAAATTCTTTTTTTTTTGGAATTTATATTATTTCAATTACACATGAAAGGTTCTACTATGAATTAAGACTGATTGATTGATTGGTTGATTGATTGATTGAAGTAGTTTGTCAGATCCTGTTTGTAACAACTACAACACAAAAGCGTTGTAAGTGTTAGTGTTGTTTTTATTCCTTGAGGTACCAAAATATCAGATCATTCTCACACAGTTCATCACAAAACATACAAAAGGCTGTTGACTCGATCAACCGAACACACTGGTGTGAAAAGGCGGTAATACTCAGAGGGAAGGCGTTTTTGTGCAACACAATGCAGGCGCTAACCCAGTAAAGTATTGGGAAAATTTTCGTTCAATAGCACAGCTGTCATTCAATCTGTCTCTGCCCAAAGAAGTCTGGCGCTGGATGTGAACAATGTTGGAAGGTGATGAAAGATGAGGGAGTTACCGTCAGAATAGGGCAGGGAGATGCGGTACTGTCCGGCCATGAAGACCTCGCCGACGTGACTCAGTGTAATCTCCGTTCTTGGATCCTCGTCAATAACCAGGTTAACTGATTGGATGCAGGCCCCATCCAAATTCTGCAATTGAGACAAGATGGCTTGATAAAGCGTGCTGGCATTTTTCCAAACAGCAGCAATTCAGATACACAACAGGACTCACAATGAGAGGGAAATAATGGGAAGAGAGAGAAAGAGAGGATAACAAGAAGGGGAAGGAAAATAAGAACAATTTTACTCTCAAATCGCCCACTCCATCACACATAATGAACTGTCAGCGCTTCAATTTAATAATTAAAAGCATCTGGCGAATGTCCAAAATGTCCTTTCAGCTCTGTTTTCACCAACTCCTGAGGGAAATATCGGCCTCTTCAGCTGCTAAATGCTCCACTTTGTTCTCCAGCTAGCTGCTAACTGTTTCTGTCTCTGTTTGGTGCTGAGCAGGTAACAACATACACTCCATTTTTAGAGCTTTTTTTTGCTGAAAACAGCTACCTGCTGCTAGCCTGGGAACCAAACGACTGTGAGCTCATGTTTTATTGCTCCAGCTGATGCGTCTGCCCCCCCCGCCCTGATTTCCAGCTGACCTAGCCGGGGTCGGGCCAATCACAACCGTATATCTAATATGGGGAGGACTGCTGTTGAGTAAACAACCAAGATGGCTGCTGCTGATGTGGAGCGTTCTGTTGAATCTGCTAGCTGGACGGGTTATTTTCTCTATTTTTTTCTACACCATCACAGCTCGCACTATTCTGTCAGCTCTACGTCGCACGTTTCGTCGCTCTGACTGGTTGTAGGTCTATCCAATTGAGTCCAGAGGCATTTTGGTCTGCGCCGGGTGATAATGCCCCTTGGAATTCAAACATGAATGGAGAGGTTCCACACTAATTCGCATTTGCGAATTGGTCTGGCGATGCCAGGCTAATCTGCTGCTGCTGAAAACAAGTATTTGAGAGCAGTGAGCCAAAGCAGCAAACTGCAGAGTCGGGAAATCATTCGCTGCAGGTTCGTCACTAAGTGGTCATCCATTGTTAATATAAAAATATTGATTATAGCCACAATCGAAACCAGGTAGTTTAGTTGCCTAAACCGGATCTTAACAACAGGAGGTGACAAATCAGAGTCATGTCAGTCATTTCAGTGAGTCATATTGAATGAGCACATTGTACATTTTGAATTTAAAACCTGCTCGTGTCACAAAATGTCAATACTCAAGTACTTCGAAACGTTTACTCACTTTAGTAAACGTGCGATTAGTTACTCTGCCGCTCTGATATTTTTAAAGTAAGGAATCCTGCGCGTCGCTGACAGTAAGCGATCTGCCTCTATGAATCGTCTCTTTCATAAGTGGCAGAGCCCCATAGCCGAAAAGGTTTTAGCAACCCCCTCCTCCTTCTACTCTTCCCATCATTCACCTCCTGTTTTCGCATAACCTTCTCTCTGTCCAAGTCCCCCACCCCTCCAGTGCCTCTCTTCACCACCCTCCTCACTACAAAGCCGTCCACAGCTCTGTCAGTCAGGCCAGATAAGGTAATCCTGTTCAGTTGGCTGTTAGAGGTCTCGGGCCTCTGCTCTGATGAGTGGGACATTTTATATCTCGCCTCCTCCCCTCCATCGCCCCCTGTTTGCTGAGAAGCTCAAAGGCTGCTGGGAAATTGAAGGTTTCGGAGAGAGGGGAGAGGAGAAGAAACTCTCGGTCTTTTGTTGCTTTTCATGTTCATTATCTGCCACAGTTTGATCGAGACGTTTCCTCGAGGCTTTCATTTCTCTAAGTCGCAGCATGGCCGTTGAACAGAAACGACCTGGATTCAGCGGGGATTACTGATTACACTTAAATTATGATATGATCTACATGACAGACAAATTGCATAAACCCGTAAGCCGAGCCAGCAGAACAGCTTGACTGCAGAGGCTGAAGTGGGAGAGTTGTGCAAGAAACGTGGAGGCGTTTGTTTCGAAGGCAGAAAAAGAAAAACTCGACAAGAAAGATAAAAGAAATAAACAAATAAAAATACTGCAGATTAAATGTAACTCACGGCTCCACAGGGGGCGTTCTGGACGGTGACCGTGAACCTTCCTGAGTTGCGGCTTTTGGCGAGGACATACTGACATGTTGCAGGGAAGGTGTAGAGCCGCCCGTCAAAGGATTGAAAATACATATCACCCGTCACCGAGCACTCGCCTGTAGAGAGTGAGACATTTTTCACTTATTTCCTTCATTCGTCCGAGGAAACCTTCAACGTAGAACCACTGGTCTGGTAGCTCCTGGGCAGACACCGAGCTCAGGAGCACTTCAACGGCAATCAATGAAAGCTAAAGTCTACATCTTTAACCTCATGACAGGGTGAAGGTCTAACTAGGAGGACAAGGAGTTTGTTTCCTTCCTTGCTTCCTATAATAGAAAGCTTCTTCTTCTTTCTTTTCACTTGCTGAGGACATGCCCTTCTTTTTTGCTTCCTAATGAAGAAGTGTGGTCTTTCCATGCTCTCTAAATAGAACACTTCCTCTTTCACTGGTGCACAACTCGGGACCCGTTTATCTCTTTCATTGCTCTTTATTATGATGCTTTCTCCTTCCTCCTTTTTTCTTCCCTAACGCCTCCGCCTCCTCCTTCTTTGCGTTTCTCCCACACTATGAAGCGTTTCCTTGGACTTTCTTCTCCCTGGTTACGTTACCTTTGTTATGATAGTTCTTCCTTTCTAGTTACTTAAATAGGAAGCCGCCTCCTTCCTTGCTTCCTTGCAAGGACATACCCTTTGTTTGCTCTCCTTTGTCCATGACTAGGGAGATTCCTTATCCTTAGTAGGAGGCTTCCTTTTTTTCTACGCCCTATCTAGGAACATTCATTTTTTCATACTCTTCCTTTCTCTTGAGCTAGGAAGCTTCAGTCTTCCTTGCCCTGATTTATTGCTCTCTAACTTGAAAACGTCATCCTTCATTGCCTTGCTCCCTCTCTAGGAAGTGTCCTATATCCTTGCACCATATTGAGGGATGCTAGGATGCGTTTCTCCAAGTAGGAGACATTTTCCTTCCTTGAACTTTGCTACGATGGTTCTTCCTTTCTAGTTCCCTGAGTAGGAACCTTCCTCCCTTCTTGCTCCCTAACCTCAGAGGTTTACTTGTATATAATATAGAAGCTTGAGGAAAAGGTGACTTGTTGAGAGCATCTTTGCATTGTAATAAATTTGAATTTGACCTCCAGTACAGTTTGAATTAAAAATATAACCACCCACAGAGGGAAGGTACAAACCTGGGCAGCTGTAATCTGTGCAGTTCCACACTCCACCCACGCATGTGCTGAAACAGAAAGCAGAGACGTCCGCAGGTGGGGAACATTAAAGGCTGAGCTAATCAGCAGGATCACTGACAGAAACTGGACACACCAAGCCCAGGTGGTCAGATCTGAGAAGATTAAAAGGACTGTATGGAGTCCGCAGGACAATATCCTGTTTTTTAAAACATGATGATGACGTGTAATGCAACATGGTCTCACATGTGTCCATCTAGGGTTCATTTGAGATCCAAAGGGAGTGAAAGAGGGTTATTAGAGATTTTATTTAAATACTGTAAAAAGCATGAAGCTGGTGCTCCTCGTTTCACAGAGTATTTGGCATAGGGGGTGCAAATATTACTCACCAGTTGTTGCATTCCTCCTGCAGCGTCTGTCCAGATGGATAAAACATGCCGTGGTACTCACAGGGACAATCGGAGGGCGTCACGCAGCCTCCGTCCTCGTAGATCAGACCTGAGGCAGCAGAGACAGATACAGAGACACGCAAAAGACGAGTGCTTCATATCATCTGGAGTTAAAAACATCACAATACAGACAAGATGGAGGCTGCAGGGGTTTTTCTCTCATGTCTATTTGTTAATCAAAGACTCAATGATGATGTTAAAGACTTCTGAAGGATGCAAAAGAAAAGAGATGAACAATTAATTTATAGAGATATGAAAAGTATGAAAAGTGGTTTATTTAAAGGTCAGAACACAAAAAAATATATAAAATATAAAATATGTATTTGCAGGAAGTATTTTCAGGGGAATAGACACTACAGTAGATGAATAGAATCCGAATAGAAACGCACCATCAGGACAGTAGCATCCATCCAGGCAGGACAGCTTGCTGTCGATGCATGTTCGCTCCAGGTTGCAGGACGCTGGGCAGCAGCTGATGCATTCCCTGTACTGCAGACCTAAGGGACACTGCTTCGCTGGTCGCAAAAATTAAACGCAACATATATGTTAAAAAATGTAAAACTCTCTACTGAAAAGTCTGACACAAGGGATCGCCCATGCAGTGGAACAAAAACAAGTTCCTACTGAAGGTACTGAAACAAAGTAATGTGATGGCATATTAACATTTATTTGTTAAAATGTTAAAAGAGGTCCAATGCACTCACCAAATGAAAATGAAAGGAGACATTTTCACATAATTGTGACTTCCATATCTCATATTAGCATTTCATAATTACAAGATAAAGATCTCATAAACTACCATGCACAGTTATGAGATAAGGAGTTCATACTGTATCCCCAGTGCATTTTCTTTTTTACTGTTTTTCGGTGAATGCGACATGTTTCCATATGAGAGGAGGAGCTGAGCATAACGTTGAGCGGATGTAGTGTTTAGTTGAACTGAAACGTGCAGCTTCTTGGTCCTCCGTGGCACCGAGTTTAAAACACCTGGAAAAAACGTACCACAGCGAGGAATGTGCTGCCTCCAGTCGTGCAGTGGGTGGTCAGCGTGGGCACAGGCCCGGGCGTACTCGCTGAACACCTGGCATACCACATCACCGTTGGGACCCGACCTTCAACAGAGTAACAAACAGAGAAGGACTCTTTGAGAGGAGCCAGGAGAGGTGTGGCCACAGAGCCGGGTACGTTGAACTGATCAGACTGTGCAGCTCAAACAAATAACTACCCGCCAGCTGTGTCTCCATCACGGAGGGAAACTGGAGTTCATTGTCTGTTAATGAGTAAATCTTCCAACTCTTTAAATGGAAAGCTACAGCTGAAAAAGTTTGTTGTAGTTTGACTGTATCAGTAATGTTCTCAGTCAAAATGAAACCATCTGATAAGGTAAATGTGTGTCTGAACACAGTAAACTGTTTTGTCTTTCACACTACTCTCTGTTCCAAATCACTCTGAGCTAACAGTAACAGATTGCCGGGGCTAATGTTACTCACAGGAGGGAGGGATCGTTCAGGATCATGGACCTGAGCCACCAAAAGACACAACTGAGAAAGTAACAAAAGTGCTCACAGTCTTCTTTGTAGACGTGGACTGGAAGGCAAAAATGCATCTCAAAACACACCTCAAGTGGCTAAAGATATAAAGATGTGTTCAAAGAAGAGAGGTGCCCAGCAGCACCTTACCTGACGTAGTTCTGGAAAAACAGCCAGCAGATTTCAAGACTGCTTCAACATGGATGTTGTGATCAGAATAGTTAGTAGAGTTCAAGAGAAAAGAGGAAAATACCCATGCAGGATATTATTGGTTACTAAAGTAAGTTTTATGTGATTATAGCAAATTATTAAAGAAAATAACTTATTATGATTATTATTATTAGACAATCCCAGTACAAATTGGAGCAGGTTATTCTCAGTGTCCCCAGTTTTGATCAGAGGGTATCTGTGTCAAATCATACATCTTTAAAAACGACCCTAGAAATTGTCAGAAAAGTAGAAAACTCAACTGGAAATAAAATGAAATACAGAAGTAATGCAGAAAGTCAAATTCATTTGAAAAGATGAGACTAAAATAACCGTGTGTTTGATTTAAACCTATGGGGTGGCCTCAGAAGATCGAGTATCATGTAAGACAAATGAAATGTGGAGTGGATATTTATGGTCCCCAGAATTCTTACAATTTCGGTTACCCCCTGATCTTTCCTCTAGTGCCACATTGGGTCCGAAATTTCCAATTGTACACAAGAAATATCTCAAGAAGACATTTACTCAACACATTCATGTCCCCCCTGAAGATCAATCTTTCCCATTTTGGACACAAGATCTCAAAAAACAAATGGAGTTTGCTGTTGATAGTCACGGTCCACAGCGGATCAGCCCTGGTGATTTCGGTGACACCCTGATGTTTCATCAAAGGCCTCCATCAAGACAAAGTTAACGTAAGGTATCTCAACAGGCGGCGTTCTTACATGCAGAGGTCGTTGGAGCAGCTGGCCATGTAGGACAGCGGGCTGACAAAGTCGTGGCAGCTCTGAAATGGCGGATCCAGCAGCATTGCACACACTTCCTCCACTTTCTGCAAGATATTTTCTTTCACTCATATTTCAAGATGTATACGGTCATTTCAAACGAAACACAACATTTATTTTGCGTTGTCTGCGTTGTTTGTATGTGGGAGGACGATCTATCTACAGTTCTCATCAGACACCTTACCAGCAGGACATGAGCATCGACCGCAGCACAGGGCGAAGAGAAGCCAGGGGGCACCATGGGACATCGGGCCTGATGTGGCTCCGCCTCCACCCAGCTGTTTCCAAACATTTCTATGTCCTGAGTCAGAACACCTGGGAGAGACAGAAAAGGTCTTTTACATCACTGCATCACTACAGTTTTATTTTCCGCTGCATCACTATCTTTCAAGGCAAACACACGTTATGTTTTCAGTTTGATTTGCTAAAACTAAAAACTACAGTATTAGTGACCGTTACGTTTTAGTTCTAATATGTTGTGTGTAGTAATGCGGGGCATGGACTGTTCTTAAAAACTCCACAACTTCACAGAATCAATGTTTTCTTTTTTGTTTGTCTGCTTTAGATTTTCTGACTAATCAGTTCATAACTGTACTGGATTCTCCTCGAAGGCAGGAAACAAGTATAAAACGTGCCCTCTTACCACGTGGCCTGATTATTCTGTTTATTTCTGCCATCATACCAACTGTACTTGATTAGACTGTTTGTGTTACACTTTGTTTGCTAATTAATAAGGTAATAAGTTAGTGGGATGTCTTTGTTAATGAGGTAAAATGTGTCCCTGAACACATCCTCAGTTTGGATGATCAGATAACAATCTGTCTGGATGTGTGTTCACCAGGATCCGTATCTGGTTAAGTGCTGACTGATTATAATCTGATCCTCCAAGATGCGGGTTGATGCAGGTGACAGGAGGCATTAAGACAAGCTGAGCTGCTCTCACGCTCCACGCTCAGATTACGATGCCAGAGATAACTTAATGACTTGCTGCATTAATGCAGTATGAAGAGGGTTCTTACTACGAGTTGAAATACAGTCATTGACGTGTAATTAAGTACATTTACTTAAGTACAAATTTGAGGAATTTTCACTTTTCTTTTCATTAAGAATTTTTGCATACGAAACATATAAATATAATATATAATATGATGTTTTATTATACATTTAACAGTTTATACAAGCGCAGCTGAATCAATTAGTTGATTAACTAATTAGTCGATTGACAGAAAATAATAGGCAACTATTTTGATAATAATTCAAATCGGTTCCAGAATCCCACGTTTAAGTACATTTTCCTAATTATACCTAAATACTTTTACTTTTAACATTTTCAATGCAGGACTTTTACTTGTATTTTTATTAGTACTTTTATTTAAGAATAAGATCTAAATACTTTCTCCACCGCTGGTCATTGAAATGCTGTAATAACTGTGTAACCACGACAACTAGAGGACTTTTCAACTAAATTTAGCCCAGTTGACGTCTAGACTGCTCGCTGGGTTATCACATCACGGACAAAATGGTCGCACCGAAACTGGTCTTCAGGTCGTCCTGGACGTCGGCGTTGAAGTTCCCACACAGGCCGCAGGTTCTGCCCACGAACTCTGGGCTGAGTTTGATGTAGACGGAGCCGCTGCGTCCCTCCCAGGCCAGCGTGAAGCCGTGCTGCTGCGTCACCAGAACATACTGTGAGATCTGCTCCAGCTGCAGGTCGTGGACGTGATGAGGCAGCTGCAAACTGAATACAGAGACAATCAGCACTCCTCTCCTCTATAAGGAGCTCACACTGACTGACATAGATGTTAATCTTCCAACAGATAAATAAAGTGTATATTTTAATAATATATTAATCAACTTTTAGAACATATTCCACTCAAACATATCGAGAGCAAGCAGACGAAGACAAACTGAAATAATAATAAATCCTGATTTTCTAAATGAGAGAAAGTAGAAATACAAATCTTCGGTATGTGAAGATGTTCTGTTGCATCTCATGTTTCGCTGCTGACCTTTGGCCTTTGAAGGTCACGTTGGTGGCGTGCAGCCGAACCTCACCCTCCCAGGGGAGGAAGAGGCTGACAGATCGTTGGCAGGTGTAGGGGGCGGAGCTACAGCCGGGGTCGTTGTGGACCTGAAAACATCCGTCAAAAACAAAACTCAAAATGTCAAAATGGTCTGACGACATGCATTGTTTTTGAGTTAAAGAGAGTTACATTGACAGAAAGTTGTGTTTTATCGTGTTTTATCAAGAAGAACCTGAAGAAAAAAGAAATCAGCTCTCCCTAAAAGAAGCTTGAAACGTAACACACACATCCCCTAACACCTCCCTCCAACATGTTCGACACCACTGCAGTTTTATATTTTCTTTTTGTTTATGAAACGCTCCTTATCATTTATACTGGTATTAATGTACTATCAATAATCATAATGCGTTTGGATCTTTTCATGTTCCCTGTTTGGTTAGGTTTTCCCATACACAGATAAAGTATCTGCTGCCTTTTCAGGGGAACAAAGTCCCGGTCTGTTGCAGATGCTTTCAAGGCATAGTGGGTAATTGCAGTATTTAATGGTAATTGACTCTAATAACCAGATAGCTTTCACTAATCTTTAGAGCAAATCTTTTCCTCAGGCTGAGACTGAACCTCGCAGAAGTCAGAAAGGAGAGTGTGTTTCGGAGCAGGACGCCACCGAGTCCAAACTTTCCTCGACTGGAAGCAGGCGTCAAACCGAAACCTTCTGGGCAGCTGCTAGTCTGGAGGATTTATTTCGACCCGGTGCTGTTGAGTCTGAACTAACCTGGACGACGATGCTGGCCTGGGCGGTTTCCTCACAGTCCCTCAGCAGAGTGTACGTGCATCGACCGGGGAAGTAGTAGTAGAGGCCGTCAAAGGTCTCGAAGTTGTACTGACCCCACGTCCTGCACGTCATCTCCCTCTCAAAGCCAGGATTTGGAACTGGGCGGGTGAAATGGGGGCGAAAATATATGATTTTAAGTTCAGTCTAAAGAGCCATTCATTAGTTTTACAGCCATTTACTTCACACAAGAGAAATGTTACTTAAATAAACGTGTCTAACAGATCAGTTAGTTTTATATTCATCCTTCCTAACATATTGTGTCTTTCTTAATGCTTCATTAATTCATGTTTAACCATTAAGGTACAGAGTAACTCCAAAACGAGCTATATATACAGTACATTACATTAGCATCGAATTGGAGATTAGTTGTATTTCTGTCCACCTGATGAACCTAATAATAATCTCTCTCAAACAGTAAATGTGCTGCAAAAGTAAAACATTGAGCTAATCGAGGCTAAAAAGCTAGAAATATTCTTTTTGTGCCAATGCAGAGTGCTGGACTTTTTTTCTCAGTTGCTCTGTTTAAAGCCACGTTACACAACTTTCTTCAGAAATGGCATCAGGAGGAAACTGTTTGGAAACTTCGGACCTGTTTAGCCAGAACACCTGGTCAGGTCTGCAATGCT